>NC_067399.1:649840812-650140812 GCF_016432865.1 Antechinus flavipes | reverse complement strand
GCTGATTTTGGCTCAAATGGAAGGAAACCTTCCTAATCACTGATGCCGTCCAGGGGAGGATGGGTGGGCTTGGAAAATACTGGAGCAGTGGGGGGAGGCGGAGGAAATTATCCTTGTTCCAAGTCAGGATGCCCATCAGATGGATGACCCTTTAACACTTGGGAGCTTTACTTTTACCTTTACACTCCTCCTCTTTCACCTGAATCACAGAGGTAGAAGCGACTGATGGGGAGAAAAACAGGCATGTGTCCTGGAAAGGGATCATGGTCCACAGACATATCTGGAAGCACCAAAGGGGAAACTTATTCCCACCCTCTTGTTTAACAAATGAGGCAACTGAGGTCCAGAGTGGTCAAGGATCTTCCTTAGGAACTAGATGGCAAGAAGGATAGGGCACTGGACTCAGAATCAGGAGTCTGAATCCGCCCTCAGACACTTACCAGCTATAAACAACATCTACCAACAGACTGTGCAACCCAAGCAATCTCAGTTTCCCTTAATTTCCTTATCTCTAAAATGGGGATAACAACAACAGTACTGATGAACAGGTCAAATGAGCTAGCATATGAAGTGCTTGACAAACTTTAATATTAGCAATTAGCTGCTGTTATTATTATTATTATTATTGCCCAAGCCCACACGGACAGCAAGTAGTAAAGTCAGAATTGGAACCCGTGGCCTTTGGAATCATTCCCAGGGGACTTACTAGGGAGAGTCCTTCAGATCACTGAGCCTTAGCCCAAAGGTGATCAGAAGGGGAGGAGGGGCATATACCTCTAAGGAATGGCGCCTAATGTCAGAAGATCTGTGTACAAGACCTTTCAAGAGGCCCAGAATATATTCTTCTCTAGCTCTGATCTATGTTCCATTCTCTCACTGGGCAGATGAAGGTTGACAGCTGCCGTTCTTTTTATAGGGGCCAAGTATTTTCTGTGACATGCTGAACACCAGGCGAGTGAGATTCACACATGCAGGCGCCCAATCAGTCTACAATCTTCCACAGTGAGGACATTGGCAAAGACCCCTCCCCCAGTCTAACTAACACACACCCTTAGAGATGGTCACCTCATGTGTGCTGCATCCGTACTCAGAGAAACCCGGGCACTGAGCATTTGTAGCTGCAGAGTGCTGTAAAGGGCACCTCATGGAACCCCCGGCTCGTCAAAGCTGGACTTCTTAAACTTTTTCTATCCTTTTCACCCAAGAAACTTTTATGCCACTTTGGGCATACATGTAAATATATATATATAATAGGTATACAATAAAACAGATATAAAATATATATTGTATAAAATAAATATGCAAATCAAACACTTGTTGATAAGAAATCATAATCTTATGACCCCCACATTCAGTTATGAGACTGTCGCCCACAGTTTTAAGAAGCTTTGCTGTGAAATATACAATTTATACTTATTTTTTTCTTTATTGCCCTTACCTCCAAAATATATTTGTATACCTGAGCTGGTCTGACCCTCACAAACTGGTAAGGTAGGAGGTTTAGGTATTATTAACCCCATTTTACACTTGAGGAAACTGAGTCACAAAGGAATTAAAGAGACTTGCTGAAAAAGTACATAGCAAATATCAGTGTTAACTTGTGCTTTGAAATAGGTCTTCCCTGTGCTTGAAGAGTTTTTTGTGGTTATTGTTTGTATGTTTGTTTTTGACTTTATAAGACAATGAGATACACACCCAACCTAAATCCACTTACATTTATGTTCAGACAGACTTCACACAGCAATATAACCTGTGTGCTCACTGTCTGTCTGTACAGACAAGCCGGGAAATGGCTTGATGGAGACCCCAGTCCAGCTAAGAAGCTGGGCTCCCCTAAGACACAAGGCAGAATAACAACAGAAAAGAACTGGAGAACTGGAGAGAGAAGGAGTGGGGCTGGCCCTTCCCCCTTGGCCAGGCTGACCTAGCTAGTGATAGGGGAACTGAGAAGGTCTCCCTGCTCACAACGGCCCCCTGCCTGCCTGCCCGCCACCTGTTGTGGGGCTGGAAATCCCACTCTTGGAGTCCCTCTTGGAGTGTCTCCAGCCCCAGCCTTTCTCCCTTTTATGCCTATTAAAATGTAAATAGGTTGGCCTACTACCCAGTGAACCAAAGGTGCTTTTTAAATTTTGTTTTGTTTTTTATTTTTGTTTTTAAACTCTGAGATGGAGACTAAGAAGGTTTGGTGGGGAAAAGGTATTAAGAGAGACAGGGAGTCTTTCCTGTCCAGGGAGTGAATAAAACTGGGCAATAGGAGGGCATTTGGACCCCTGAAAGGGAGGAGATGGGGTAAAACTAAGTATTAGGAAGATATTGTTCTGCTGGGGAAGGAAAGTCCAGAAAGGAAAGAAATGAAAATCCACTTGGGTAATTTATATGGAAAGGAATACCTGCTTTTAATTTGGGGTGACCTGTAGAGGGAAAAATTATTCTGTTTTGGAAATGACCTGGAAAGTTGTATGGAATTGTTCATTCCCCTTTTAGGACAGAGGAAGGAGATATCTACTTAACTAAGTGATTAGCTACCAGGAATATGGCAGAACACTCACCACCTACATCCAATTAATAAGCTTCCTGAGCCTGGGAGAGATGTTGGCCTATGGGTTCTGCCCAGAGAATACAAATGGGTGAATCCCCAAACTGGGAGGCTATAGTAGAAAGCACTATGCTCAGATGGCATCAGGAGGGCACCAGCCATTGGGGTTCCAGGACTGATAAGGATTGTGAGCCTCACTGAGCTTAGGTAACTATAGGCAAGGATTAAATTAGCAAGTATAGGTGCCACTCGGTCTGGAACGGGGCAGTTCCCTTTCATGCCCCTTTCTGATGATCTTAGCCTGGTATTGTATTTCTGAATTTGTATATTCTCTTTTTTCTTGTAAATAAACCCAAGAGAATGTACTCTTGTGGTCTAGAGGGGGGTGAAGGCAGGTGATAGAATGAGGAAAAAGGACAGTGAATGTTCCTAGCCAAAAACGTGGCTGGGGTGGAGAATGGGGAGTGGATACCTGGGAAATGGGTATGGTGGATCTCTGACCCTGCCCCAAGCTGGGCTGGCTCAGGGCTCTAGGTTGGGGATTAGTGAGTACGGGAATTCACAAAGTAGCAAAATGGGAAAAAACCAACTTTGGATCAGAAAGCAAAAGCCCCCTAAAGCAGGGCTTCTTCAGCTTTTCCCACTTGCCACTCCTTTTCACTCCAGAAATTTTTTGTGGCCCCACGTATTACAGGTTTACAAAATAGACATATGAATCAAAATTTTACTCATAATAAATAATAATTTCACGAGTCTCACATTCAGTTACAAGGGGTCACGAACCACAGTTTAAGAAACTAGGTCCTACATGTATACATAGATTGTATTTAACTTATACTCTAACATATTTAACTTGTATTAGTCAACCTGCCATCTGGGGGAGGGGTGGGGGGAAGGAGGGGAAAAATTGGAACAAAAGGTTTGGTAATTGTCAATGCTGAAAAATTACCCATGCATATAACTTGTAAATAAAAGGCTATAATAAAAAACAAAGAAATAAAATAAAATGTTAAGCAACTTAAAAAAAGAAAGAAAGAAAGAAAAAGAAGGAAACTAGGTCCTATATTCATTCCAGGAGCACAAACAGGGACCCCAAGATACCAGTTTATTTTAGCAGAACATACTGGCTCTGGAGTCCAAAGGTCCTGGGTTCTAATCCTGCCTCTGGTGCTTATCACCTATGTAGCCTTGGGTCTCTCTGAGCCTCGATTTCCTTACCCTTAAAATGAGGGGAATTAAGAGTAGAGCACTTCTAAGTTTCCTTCTGCCTGAAGAGTGAGAGCTCTCTATGTCCTAGACGCCCCCCACCCTGAGCAAGTTGGTGAAGTCTAGGAACCCCTCTGCAGAATCAGGATTTGAAATGAATCAAATAAAATACATAAGATTAGAAAAGAAACCAATTCTATTGAAATATTGTTTTAAAATACTTTTTAAAACCTGGTTAAGAACCTCTACTCTTAATCAGACCTAAAGCCCAGGGTTGGACCCATGGTATTCTAGGCTGATGGGGGTGAGGGAAAAAGCTTCTATCTTTAAATAAACCCTCCAGACTCCTCAGGGGCAGTCACCCTCCAGAGAGCTTCTCGACCCAGACCTTTCATGGCCATGAGGCCTTCAGCTGCACTGTTGGGCGCAAGCCAGCTGGGCAGTTAGGGCCTTCTCCACAATCCCAGCCCTTTCCTGGGGCCATACTGCTATGGTGACTATTTACCCCCTCAGTCTTTTCCCTATTGAAAATGTGACCAAGAGCATGAAGCCTGCCTGGCATTCCTTCCTAAACTCGGGACTGGATGTTCCAGTTCCTCTGCGCTGTTACAGGAACATTTTTCTGGTTGTCCTGTGCAAATTCATGCAGATTAACAGTCGTGTCTGTCTAAATCCATAGCTTCGTGGGTGCCCGAGTCAGAGGCGGGTATAGGAAGTTCTCTGGCTCCCCTTTTATTGACATGTCAGAACAAGATAAGGCTTAAGGGAGGCAGACAAGTCTTACTGTCCCATAAATGATCGTTTCATCCCCATCCACAGGAGCCCCCTCATGCTTCCAAGTGGCTCTCCTTGGCTTGAAACCTGTATTTCAGCCCGGGTTTCAGCCTTGCCCCTGGCACCTGAGCCTTCTGGAGAAAAATCTGGATTCTAGCTTGACTTGCTTCTGCTTGGCCCTTTTGCCTGGATCTCAATATTGTCCCTTTCCCCTCAGGAAGGAAGGAATTCCTCAGGCTCCGGGTTCCCGGGGTCATTTATGTAAAACAAGACAGGAGAATCCCCTGAACTCAGTAAGAGGAGAGATGATGTTGGTAAAGGGAAGATTTCTGGGTCGGCAATGAGGGGCTACTAGTCGGATCACTCCCCCTTCTCGTAGCACTACTCCACCTACACAACAGTCTAGACTCCCTTCACATACTAACCGTATCACTAGTCTCACCAACCCTGGACATAGCAACTTCTCTCCTCTGATACGCCAGCATAACAGCATTCATAGTCAAAATACCACTATACGGCCTTCACCTCTGACTGCCAAAGGCACACGTGGAGGCCCCTATTGCGGGGGCCATAGTGTTAGCCGCCATTCTACTAAAACTAGGAGGGTACGGCATCATGTGAATCGCAGCTTTTACTGAACCAGTAACAATAACCCTATGCTACCCAGCTCAGACTGGCCAAGGGACCAGGAGGTTTCCTGGTTGGAGGTTTGTCGGCCAATTTATCCCCAAGAGACGGAATTTGAGCCACTGCAGCTTAGCCTAGAATGGGTCAGGAAGGGGGAAGTAGCCCCAATGACTTCAAGTTTCTTGTCCCTGAACTAGAGGGCCAACCTTGGTGCTGGATGGAGTTTGGGCAGAGTGGGCCATATTTCAGGCTCAGGGTTTGGGCCCCCATACTCACCTCCAGGAGGGAGAAGTCATCCATCTCTTCCAATGTCTAAAGGCAAAAAAGCAAAAGTCACAAGCCCTAGTAGCTGACATGCTTCCGGAGTCACTCTAGGGATGTTGCCTAGAAAAAGGACAGGACCATCTGGATCCATGGGGACAGGGTGGAGCTGTGAACTCAGGGCCCATTGCTTGGAAACTGCCAATTGAGCATCAGAAAAGGCACTTGGTCCCTAAGCTTCCTCCACAGTGACTGACACATAGTAAACATTGAATAAATGTTTGTTGACTGATTGACTGATTAGAGTTAAAAGAGCAAAAAGTCCCAGTTCTATAATTTCCTTCTCTATAAAATTAGAAATTAATAGCAATGGGGCAGCTAGATGGTACAGTGAATAGAGCATCAGCCCTGAAGTCAGGAAGCCCTGAGTTCAAATCTAGGCTTAGACACTTAACACTCCCTAGCTTTGTGTGCCCTTGCACAAGTCACTTAACTCCAATTGCCTCAGCAAGAAAGAAAGAAGGAAGGAAGGAAAGAAGGAAGGAAGGAAGGAAGGAAGGAAGGAAGGAAGGAAGGAAGGAAGGAAGGAAGGAAGGAAGGAAGGAAGGAAGGAAGGAAAGAAGAGCAATAAGGCATTCTCTATCAATTTCAGGGAATCATAAAGAACAGTAAGATATTATAGGAGAATTGTTTGTAAAAAGTTAACATTTGATTTAAAGTCAGCTATTTTTATTATGATGATTAATGGACTTGGTGGGAATTCACAGTTATACTGAGGAGAACTTGAGCATCTATTCTTTCATAGCCCTCCTAATTAGCCTTTACTTTAGCCTAAGACATCTTGACTTTTAGACAGGATCTTGACCTTGGCGCCTGCCTAGGGTACCACCTGAAAGCAACTTGGACCTTCTTCTCCTCCATAAATAACGCTCCCATCTCTCATCTTCCCTTCCTCTCCTGCTGCTGCCCCACTTAACTTTCTCTGCCTTCATATCTAATAGGGTCAAGCCCATAGGTTCTGAGGGGTAGTTGGTAACTGGAATTAGGGAATTCAATGGAGTCAGCCCCCTCGCCAGCCTATGGACCACCCAGCAGCATCCTGGCCCTGCTCAGCTCAACATCTTCCCTTTCCCCTTCTTCTGGCCCTGTACAGACCATTGTAGGTCTTAGATTGAGATCTGGAAGGGTCCTTCAAAGCCATTCAGCCCAATTCCCTTGTTTTTTATAAAAGAAAAATGAGGTTTAGAGAGACTGAGAGGTCATTCACAGTCATACAGCTAATAAATGTCAGAGGGGGGATTTCCACCCAGCTCTGGCACCCTTGCTGTCACTCACACTGTCTCTACCCTTCAGTTTGGGGATGACCTCAGGGCCACCATCCTGCCCAGTCACCTTCGCCAGAGTCTCCCAGCTCTGACCCTTGGCCTTGGCGCTGGCCGACGGCTCTCGTGTTTCCATGGTCTCTTCGTCCATCCCGCAGGATCCCTCTAGGCTCCTCAAGGTCAGGCCTTCGATACCTGCCTCAATGTTGTTCCAGCCCTGCAAGGAACCCGTGAGGAGAAAACTCATCATTCTGGGCTCTCTGCCACCTTATTTCTTTCACGGAGGAGGGAATTGTGCACCCTTGAAGAGCCAAAAGGACACCTTTCCCTCTCTCTGAGCCCAGCCCTTCTTGGCTCCCGTATCTTCTGGTGTGATTCTCCACACCCAAGACTGCTCTCCCCTCCACTTTGCTTTCTGAATTACTCACCAGGTTTTCCTGGAAAGATTTTGGAATCCAAGCCTTATAACTTCAGAATCAATTAGATAAGATATGTTTGTGTGTGTTTATATGTGTGTAAAACTGTGTGTCTATCAATTTATTAAGTATATATATTCTGATTTATTGAGTTTATGTAAGGCTAAGTCTGTGTGTGTGCTTGTATCTGTAAAATTGTTGTATGGATGTTGCATGGAGCCCATCCTGGAGGATCTGGGACAGGAGGCAGCAGAGGGAGTTTGCTGTCTCACGGGGGCTAACATCTGCAGATCCCCTGCCTTGGACCATGATTAAAGCTGATAGGGACTATCACCTTACCTAGTTCACGTGCCTAGGACCTTGGTCCAGTGGACAGACTGGAGGCCAGTGCTAGTATCCCTCAGATACAGGGGGTACCAATGGCTTGCTGCCTACTGACTTTTGGTGAGTCCCCATAATGTTTGAGGGTGCCTGGGGGTGATATACATACTGCAGGAGGCACAGTCCCTTACCTTGAGGAAGCTCACGCTCCAATGGGGGAGAATGAAAGGATAAATCCACATGAAAGAAACTGACAGTGCAATTTAGCAACAAATGGAAGCCAAGAAGAGACTGGATTCCAAGAAGGAAGGAAGACTGAAGGCAGCTGGGTGGGTAAGGGAGCCGAATGCAGGCAATTCTTAGCTGGATCTTGTTCCCTCCTTTTAAAAGGCAGTTATGGGTCAGTATCTGTCCCTGCATACCACTTGTTTTTGAACCCCAAAGCTCCAAGTTCATCTGCTTACTGATCCTGTGCCAGCTGAGTGCTTATTCTGCCGTCAGTGAGCTGTGACCATGGCCAAATCACCCTCCTCTGGGACTTGGTTTCCTTTTCTCTAAAATGATGGGACTGGACTACACGATCTCTCCCATTCTGTGATGCAAGGAGCTATTTCAGAGGCCAGGTGGTCCAGTGAGAAGAACACTAGCCCAGGCAACAGAGGGCCCGGGATCTGATTCTGACTTTGCTGTGTAACTTTGGAAGGTCAGCTCACTCCTCTGAGCTTTTTCCCTTCCTTTGTCAGAGGAGGAGATAATATCTGGCTAGGCCTGGAGAAGAAATTTTGGGAGAGTTTCTGCAATTTGAAGTGATTTGGAGAAAATAAGCTAGTAATATGAATGCAAAGTGACATTTCTCCTATTGTAGTCATGCAACAACATACCACTCACATGCCCCAAAATGGCCCTGAAGGCCGGAGCCTCACCTGTACCTGAGCAGGTATCTTCTGAACAGCATCTCCAACAAGTGAGCGCCTAGTCTTCGTATGAGGATCTCTAGTGATGGGAACTCACTACCTACTTTTTGAATAGTTTTCATTAAGAATTTTTCCTTCATGTGTACATATATTGTATGTGACTTATACTTTAACATGTATTGATCAACCTGCCATCTGGGGGAGGGGTGGGGGGAAGGAGGGGAAAAGTTGGAACAAAAGGTTTTGCAACAGTCAATGCTGAAAAATTACCCATGCATATATCTTGTAAATTAAAAGCTATATAATAAAAAAAAATTTTTAAAGAATTTTTCCTTATACTGAGCCTCAACCAACCTCCCTGTTAATTTTAGTAGTTACTATTAGTTCCTTGGTCCTAGAAGACAAAAATCCAAGCCCTATTTTCTGGGATAGCCCTTCAAATATCTGACAGTGGTCATATCCACTCTGCCTTTTGCTTTCTAAGTTAAACATCCCTTATTCCTGAACTCAATTCTCAGATGGTGAAGTCTCAAGATATCTCACTCTTCTTTGGATGCTCTTATTATGAATGTCCCTAATAATAAAAGGGGGCACCTAGAACTAGATACAAGACTCCAGGTATTTTCTGATCAGAGAGGAACATAATAGGTCATTCTGGTCCCTATGTATCCTAAAATCACTTTTTAAAATGTCAAACATAGTCTCAAAGCTGACATGGGTAAATATTTAAATACTTATCTAGGTTTCTATTTTCCAGCTCCTGAGGCTGCTTCTGTTTGGACCATTTCTTTTTTTAAAAAGAAGATATTTCCATATTAGTCATATTGTAAAGAAAAATTAAAACAAAAGAGGAAAACCATGAGATAAAAAAAACAAACAATCAAAAAGATGTAAAATTAGTATGCTTTGAATCCGATGGAGATTCAGTCTCCATAGTTCTCTCTCTGGATATAAATGGCATTTCTCTCCCAAGTCTATCGGAATTGTTTTGAATCACTATTGTGATTCATTGTTGGGAAGAGCTAAATATATCATAGCCGATCATTGTACAGCATTACCGTTACAATGTTCTCTTGGCTCTGCTCACTTCACTCAGTATTAGTTCCTGTAAGTCTCTCCAGGCTTCTCTAAAACCAGCCTGCTCATCATTTCTTATGGAACAATAATATTCCATTACATTCATATACTTGTTCAACCACTCCCCAGCTGATAGATATCCAATTCCTTGGCCCATTTCTAAGTGTGGGCCTGGAACGGGGTGGCAAGGAGAGAAAGACTACTGTCCAAGGGGCTCAGCCTTATATACATTCCTACTTCTTCAGTCTGGGGGAACAAAATTTCCTTATTCTAAAATTTAATGTGTAAGGCCTTCCATATTCCAGCCCTGACCTAACTCTCCCACCTTAACTTTTGCTTCTTCCTTATTTCTATTCTAAGAAGCCAAACCATCTCTCACGACTGTCTCAAATACCCCCATGTTTATTTCCATCCCCTGCCCTTTGCTGCTCCCCTCTACCTATCCGAATTCTAAATACCCTTCAAGGCCAGTTGAGATTTAGGACCATGAGCCTCCTCCTCCTAAGAGTATGTGAGAATACTTAATACCAGAATCAAACAATCTAATCTTTAATAATCTGACTTGTACTATTGCTGGTTCATTGTTTTATGGGTGAGACTCATCTCCCCTACTGTATATGAGCTTCTAGGTCTCTCTTTATCCCATCTGTCCCACATCTAGCACACCTGGGAGGGCTAAAGCCATTGAGTGACTCAGACCATCTGCTGGGCAGACTTAGGGTCCCAAGTCACCCTGCTGCCAGAGGTAGAAGGTGAAGACCTCTGCATGGAGCCCTCCTGGAGACCTTGGAGAGAGCAGGCCCAGGGCCCGCATAGGGAGCTTCAGGGAGCATGAGAAATACTTACGGCTTCACTATCAGAACCCAAGGACAGCTGACGTCTCCCTCGAGACTGCCAGCTGATATCGGACTCTTGGCTGGCTGTAGTGGAGCGGTGGGTGAAGCGGTAACTGCTGAAAGATTGAGTGCGCGGGTGCCTTATACCAAGCACGGCCCTAAGGCATGGGAAGTTCTGAGCGATGGCCATTCTGGGGATGAAGAAACCCAATTGGTTATGCCCTACATCTTCCTGTCACCAAAGACACTGAAGGGGTGAATCTTTCCTCCCAACCCTCTGTAAGACTGTGAAGGGATCATGGTATACATAGGGTAGGAAAAGAAAAAAAGAGCCATGGCTCTGGGTTCAAATCCTGCCACCAATGTGATTACACTGTCCAGATCTTATCTATAAAAGAAGGACCTAGACTAGGTGATCTCTAAGGTCTCTTATGGCTCTAAATCCCATAATAGCTATGATCCTGAAAGCCCCCTCAGCATCCAGACCTCCTCTATAACATCCCATCCCATCCAGGATAAAAGCAGGGATCCCAGTAAGTGTCAGACACTGTTTGAGCTGAAAGGGACCTCGGAGATCTCTTTGACCAGCCCCTTGTTTACTAATCACAGAATCATACAGAGAGTAAGTGTCTGGTCTCAAACCCAGATTGAGTGCTTTTTCCTCAGTGTTGTAGGAGCATCCCTAGAAGAAAAGAATGGGCCAAAGTCTGTATAAAAAACCAAATAACCTATGTCTCTGGGATGGGGCCGTCATCTCCTAGACCTGGAAGACTCATGTTTCCAAGTTGGCCTTGTAATGACTGGAAATAATTGTGGTTCTGGGAGCATCATGTTGGGACTGAGTCTAACATGGAAAGAAGCAATTCTAATGCAGCAGTGGGGATGGGGAGAACATAATAAGTAGATGGATTTTTGGTTGCCTCAGCAAACCTTGACCTTGACATTGACAAATGGGTCCACACTCCAGGGACATAGTTATAAAGGTGATTTTAAAAATAACATGGATGCAGAAAAGATGGTTCCTCCTTATCAATATCCCAGGCTACCCCTGTCCCTCATCTATTAGGAGCATTCTCTCTGCAGATGTTTATCCAGAGTGTCAGGGTCCGAGACCTCCTGTCTACAAGAGTTCCACATCCTCTTCCATAAGCATCCGGGAGAGCAGAGGAGGGTTCCAGGAGATGCTCCTAAGGATGGAGCTATGGCTGAGCCTGTGGTAAAGACTCCCTTTGGGAGAAGGACCTCTAAAAGCCTACACTATGGCCTGATGCCTAAGATTCTCTGAAGGACACAGAAGGCAAGATAGACATGTACAAGGAAAGCTGCCATGTGGACAAACTTCCCAGGGGTTTGAATGGGAGGAAACTGCACAGGGTCCGACATGGGGGACTCTGGGACTCTGAAAGGAAGGCATGAAAAATGGGACATATGTGAGGCCGGTGGGGGCTTACCTGTACTTGGGGTGGCTGATGGCATAAATGATTGGATTGTGGATGGCAGAGGCTTTGGCAATGATGGCCGGCACCGAGTTCATATAGGGAGTCAGGACATGGGAATACCTAGAGGGGGGAGGGAACCAGAACTAAGACTGATGCTATTGGCAGAAAAATATCTGCTCCAACTCTCTCCTCCAGGCTCTGAGGCATGACCCTAGCAAAGGCCTGGACAGAACTATTTGTTCAGATGTAGCCATCTACACCCCCTTGAAACTCAACTTTCTGGTTTGTCTTATTGAAAATGCAGGAGAGCTGGAGGTCCGAACAAGAGGAAGCGTATCTGGATTGGGAAAGTGAAGGAGGAGGTCATCAATAAGCAAGGCAGGAGGAATGCCAGCAGAAAATAGGCCCCTTTTCTTCTGGACACCATTAGTAGCTTCTAATGCACACTCATCTGAAACCTGGTTTTGTGCTAGAGTCTTAGAAGGTCAAGCAGTTCACACTCATGCATTTAGGGAGGATTATACTCATCATCACCAGGCAGAGGAGACTATCCTCTTCATAAAACATTCTGGACAGAGAAGTTCTTTCTTTGTCTTTGGTGACCCATTTCATTGATTAATAACCCTTATTATGTGAATAGTGTATTGCTGGGTGGTGCAATGGATAGAGCTCTGGGCTTGGAATCAGGAAGATTCATCTTACTGAATTCAAATCCAGTCTCGGACAATTACTATGTGACTCTGGGAAAATCACTTCACTCTGCCTCAGTTTCCTCATCTATAAAATGAGCTGAAGAAGGAAATGGCAAACTATTCAAGTAGCTTTACTAAGAAAACCCCAAATAGGGTCACAGAGAATTGGATATGACTAAAAAAATGACTGAACAACAAAAAAAGTGAATAGTATTTGCCCTTTGCAATTGCTTTCTTGCTATGCATTCTTATTTTACTCTGACCATCCTCAGACAAGAGAAACAGCAGCAAGAATCTAAGTAATAACAGTGATAACACTTTCTAACATTTGTCTAAGAATTTGTTGAACAAAATAACTATATGGATATGTATACTTACATTGCATTTAACATATACTTTAACATATTTAACATGTATTGGTCAACCTGCCATCTGGGGGAGGAGTGAGGGAAAGGAGGGGAAAATTGGGACAAAAGGTTTTGCAAGGGTCAGTGCTGAAAAATTACCCATGTATGTATCTTGTAAATAAAAAGCTATAATAAAAAAAAAGAAAAGAAAAGAAAATGAATTTGCTGGAGCGGGCACTCCTACTGCCCCATTGTTCCATACCTAAATGCCCGGTCTTCATGAATTGCTGGTAGCCAGAAAAACCCATCACCTGATGGCAATGAGTCTCTCAGGGCTCAGCAACCCTGGTCCTCAAGCAAGAAAGTCAATCTGTTATTAGGTCTATAAGCAAAACTTTTTCAGATTGGTTGGAGCTGCTAGTGATAGCTTGGTATAACCTTTGAAACTCAGGACTCCTCCATGCTAGGAAAAGCATTGGGAAAGGATTTTAGTGGAGGAATAATGATAATTGGGATGATGGGGATGGTGGCAGTCTTCTTAGGGAATGTGTTGGCCTCCAGCTGGGCTAATAATTGCTAATGGCTACTTGTCATATAATATTTATATATTTATTTTTGTATTAAATCATATTTATACAGTACATTAAAGTTGAGAAGCACTCTATAAATATAATCTCAGTTTATCTTTGCAGCAACCCTGGAAGTAGATGTTATTATTATCCCTATTTTCTGGGAAACTGAGGCAAGCTGAATGGTAAAAGTGACTTGCCTAGGAATATATAACTAGTAGCTATCAGAGGTTTGATTTGAATTCAAGTCTTTATTACTCATACTCAGTGCTCTATCCATCTAGCTTTTGCTAATCCAGTTGTTCCACTGAGTTCTCTGCTCATTGCAATAGGCCCAAATGTCCTGCTGCCTACTGGTTCCTGAAAAGGGCTTGGGGAAAGAGACACAGCCCCATATTAGCCTCAGAATCCCAACCATAGACCTCAAAATCTTTTTATTATGTTATAGGATCATATATAATAGAACTGGAAAGAACCAAAGGGAGATCATCAGATCCAACTCCCTCATTTTAGAGATGAGGACATTATCAGACAGAGAACTCAATACTTGCCCGGGGTCACACAGCTTATTTTTGTGTCAGAGGGTTTTGAATTCAGGCCTTCCTAATGCAAGGCTAGCACTCTACGGGTTACCCCATGGTTAACATCCTACTAACGCTCCTTGCTTAGTAAATTCACTTTCTAGAAGAAGTATCAGGAGAGTGTAGTGTACCAGGACAGTGGTAGAAAACTCAGAATCCTATCATTTCTTAGAATGATACCCTAGAGAACCCAGCATTTAGTGGTGCAAGAAGGGACTCCTGCTGAGATGACTTAAGCTCTCTGTAAGGGTGGCGAGGCTGACTCTAGGGAATATTCTGGCTAGATAATTACCCAGCAAAGGCCACAAGGGCCACCGTTGAATAAGGGGCCCAGGACAACACAAAGAGTAGGATGACCACCAGGGCAATCTTTGCCATCTTCCATTCATTCTTCATCCTTTGAAAATGCCTCAGGGATGGAGTACTCGCACTAGATCCAATGTTCTGAACAGCCCTAGGGAAACAAGCATGGGAACATGGTGGTTTATCCCAGAACTACTCAACCAGCCCAAAGGCCATTGGGGGCCTAGTGAGGAATGGAGAGGTGGGTAAGGATGAGAATGGCCAACTCTGTATGGAAAAAAAAAAATCCTATTCATTAGAACAGGAATAGATGACTATGAGCATCAGAAAGAAGGCAACTGTCCCCAATAGCCACAAAATGGTTGAGTTGTTACTCATCTGGCTTAATCAGTAAAGGTCAGCTTAAAACTCAAGGCAGACACCATTGCCCCAGGCAGCCTTTTCATTCCTGGAATATATCCACTTCTCTGGCTTTATTTGTCTTCACAACATCCCCGTGAAATAGATGAGAGTTGGTCTGTTTTTTCAGTTTTATACATTAAAAAAACAGGGCCAGAAAGGAGCAAAGAATGAATGACTCAATGAATGATGGCCTAGATCTTTGGCCTTCTTTCTGATTACTAATAAAGTCATACTATATAAAGTTTGAAGGGATGATATATAGCACCCAATGCAAATTTCCCATCTTACAGAAGAAACAGAGGTAAAAATAATTTCTTCAAAGTCACATAGGTAGGAAGGGACAGGTCTGGGCTTTGTTCTTTGACTCCAAATCCAGCATCCTTGCCACCCATCCCTCCTCCCCTTCTCCCCAGCAGCTAAGAAGGAAGGGCTGCCCCAGGAGACTCACTTGTTGGTGTCTTTAATGGCCCTGAAGATGAAGATGTAGCAATAGATGATCACAGTCAGTGGGATGAAGAAGACGAAGCAGAAGAGCAGGATGGTATAAGCACGGACAGATGGTGTGAAGGTTGTGTAATCCCAGGAACAAGACGTGAGCAGCCCTTCCGGGACGTAGGCACCTTGAGAGGTGTGTTTCAAAGAGAGAGTGTGTTTCAAAATCTCCTGTTACCTCAAGAACAGGACACCAATCTTGGAGCCTTCCTCCAACGGCTTTCTCTGGCTACCCTTTTATCCTTGCACCTTCTCACCTGCCTTCTTCTAGACTCATCCCTTTCCAAACCCCGGTCCAATTTTAGACAAAGCCAAAGAGATTCTTCTCTTTACTAGGGGCCTGCTAATCTTATCTACTGGCTACATCTTTAAAGTTCCTTAATGGACATGTTGCCACTTTCCCATCACCTAGCTCAGCTGGCTACTCTGCTCATCTTTTTCTTGTTCCTCTCCTACCATCCCTTACTTTCACATCCCATCAGCATACACCATTGAGAAGGAAAGGCTCAGGAAAACACACTCAACTCCATCCAAAGAAAGGTGGAAGGCTCCAGGCCAGAGAGTACAACCAGACTCCCAGGAGGATGAGTCCGGTCTTCTTCTTGGAGATCATCCCAATGGAGGCCAGAGGGCGGGTGATCACAAAGTACCGGTCCAGGGCTATCACCATCAGCGTTATCATGGAGGTAATGCCAAAGAGAGCCCCACAGAAGGCATAAAATTCACATCCTACGGGTAAATGCATGGAGAAAACCCATTCCCAAGTCATCGACAACATTAATTAAGCATCTGTTATTACACAGCTCTTGCTAGACTGTAAGGGGGGACAAGGAAAATCATAAGCTTAAAGGATCATATATTTAGAACTGGAAGAGAGGCTATGAAGGATCCTTTCCTAAGGCAAACACAACAATACCACCCACTCCCCAGGCCAGCTGATGGTGCTAATTAGCACTTGTACCTGACTCATCCAGGCAAAGGATTCATGAAAAGCCCACCCGCCTGCTGGCTGCCGATCCCTCCTACCTTTCTCTCCAAAGATCCAGCGTTTGTACAAGCTGCTGGCGAAAAACACTGGGGCTTGGGTGAAGGACATGAAGAAGTCACTGATGGCGAGGTTGATGATGAACATATTAGCGGGTGTGCGAAGACTGCGGCTCCTGTAGAGACCGGATTATTGACAGGCAGGTTATTGGAGACCTTTGTGGAAAACTGCCCTTCTACCTTTCACTAGGCCAAGATTCTTCATTTTTTGGGGGAGGTCAAAGGCCCTTCTGTCTGGGGACCTCTTCTCAGAATGACATTTTTAAATGCATAACATAAAAACACATAGAATTTACAAAGGAAACTGATGGCACTGGGATATAATTTTTAAAAATCAAAATTTTTTTAAAATTCAAGTTTATGGACCCTAGGTTAATAGACCTTAGAGGTAAGAAAAAAGGAAACTCATCATTCAAGGTATATGTACCATTATATTAATTACTTAGGGAAGCAGAGGCAGCTGGGTAAAAAAGTGAACAGAGAGCTAGATCTGGACTCAGGAAGACTTAAATTTAACTTCAGACACCTGTTTTCACTGTGTGACCCTAGACAAGTCACTTAGCCTTGATCTTTCTCAATTTCTTCATCTGTAAAGTGGAGATTTAAAAAATTCCTGTCTCACAGGATTATTGTGAAGATCAAATGAGATCATATATGTAAGCCCTGAAGTGCCAAATAAATGCTATTATTGTCACTCTAATTATTACTAAATGAGAAGACCTTTCTCTCTCCCCAGGGGTGGCAGTGACCCACTAACTACCTATCCCCCTTCTGGGAAGATGAATGAGATTCCCTGGAAGAATCATTAACAGTTGGTAAAGTCTAGGATTACAATGTGAGGATTTTTGATCACATCTCCCTCAATATTATCAGTTGACTCAATTATGTATTAGGTTCTCCTTACGTTACTGTTTCATTTATATCTTTGTATCCCCAGCACCCGGCACATAGTGGATGATTATTAAATGTTTGCTAGATTAAGATAAGAAACCTGTATTCTTGGAAACAAAGTAACAGCCCATAAACTGGGCAAAGGCTAAATAAATTGTGAACCTAAGGAAATTTTATTGCATGGGAAGAAACAGTGACTGTACTGAATACAAAATAGCATTGCGAGACCCACATAAACTGACACAAAGGGAAAAAGGGAGAATTAGGAAAACAATATGCACAATAACTACAAAAGTAGAAGAAACTAAAAAAGAAAAGAAGCAAAACTGAATTCCGGGAAGTTATAATAACCCACCTTGCCCTCAAAGATGAGATAGGAGATGACTCTTCCATTTCTTCACAAAGATGGGAGACCATAGGTAGGGAACACTGCATGCATCAGATTTTTCTGATATATTGGTTAGTTTTATTGAACCTTTTTCTCCTTTATGATAAGAGACAGCTCTGTGGGCATACTAGGTGCTTAATAAATGCTTATTGATTGATTCTTTGGTTGGACAAGGGGTCAGAGGAGGACAACAGTGGGAAATGTAGGTAAAGTTTAAAAAAAACGAATATAGTAATAAAAACTTTTTTTCAAAAAGAGAAGTGCATTTTGTAAATTTGTCATTTCCATGTTTTAAAGTTTGGTTTTCCCTACTCCCCACCTTAGGTTTCTTGGTAAAAATTTCAACCTTGAATTGGTAAGACGGGCATCAGGAGGTATTGCATCAGGAGGTGGAAATATGATTCTTCTGCTGTCCTTCTTGCTTTGGGGTTATCAGATTTGAATAACCATTCACTACATTGGCCTTGTACCTGAGTACTAGACAGGGCCAGATGTTCAGAAGCATATTCTTGATTATACCAATGGTTTAGTGGCAGAGAGTGTGGTTTTTTGTTTTGTTTTATTTTGTTTTTTGGCTGAGGCAAACTTGCCCAGGATCACGCAACTAGGAAATGATTTGAACTCAGGTCCTCCTGACTTCAGGGCTGGTGCTCTATCCACTGAGTTTGTATTTTTAATCTACTAATACATATTCATGTTGTCTTTTCCAATGGAATGTGCCAGGTCTACTCAGGGACCAACTTCTCTGCTAATTATTGGGGATTCAAAGAAGAAAAAGATCAAGTTCCTGCCCTCAATGAGCTTATATTCTATAGGAAGAGACATCATGTTCAACATAGACTCTTATAAGTCAATACATGGCATATGCAACTCAGCAAATGCATGGGCAGTTGGAGAATGGATCATCTCCTCCTCCTCCATGCTGAAGGTTGGGCCAGAATGGAACAAAACTTTGGAAAGTGATTTCAGAAGGCATGAAGATGGTTGGGGCTTAGCCTTGTATCAATTATACTGATTGTCTCATCTTCCACCAGCTGCTGAACAGGACCTAGCAATGATCTTCCTGCCATTTTTGAGGTTCAGCAGGCAATGTGAGACTTTCCTAAAAAGTGTCAAGCCAACAATTTCTCAGATCATTAGACACCATTGAACTTGATTTAGGGGAGGTTGAGAGGAACTGTCCTTGATGGGTAGTGACTTTGATAGAGAAGGAAATAACAGTAACAATGATGACACCAGCATTTTTATAGTGTCTTAAGGTTAGTAAATCATTTTTTATATATTTTCTTATTTGATCCTCACAATAGCCCTACAAAGTAGGTACTATTGTGATCCCTCTTTTACCAGGAAGAGTACAAAGGAGCATCTGAGTTGCACAATGGAAAGCATGTTGGACGTGGGTTTGGGAAGACCTGAGGAGTTCAAAGACAGCCTCAGACACTTATTAGCTATATGATTCTGGGCAAGTCATTATCTTTTTTCAGTCTAAATTTTCCTCATCCACATAATGGGATCATATCATAGTACCTACTTCCCAGAATTATTGTGAGGATCAAATAAGATAACACATGCAAAGTCCCTTGCAAACCATAAAGCCTTATTTAAATGCTTTTACAGGTGAGGAAATTGAGGCATATAGAGTTTAAGTGATTTTCATGGGTCAAAAGATAGAAGTTAAACCTGAAATCCTCTGGATTTCAGTGTGATTATTTCTGGGAGACTTCAGAGTTTTGAGATAGAGGGGAGAGTGATGTTTTAGTCAGCCATAGACATAGTATAGGTACTAGTTTCAACATTAAGCACGAACAAATTAAGAAATTACTGGTTGTAAGCAGAAAGGAATCCTGCCAACTAGCAGGAAGAGGTGATAATGGAAATGTTTAAGCAAGGCTTAACTAAAGAGCTTCAAGTTCCCGATCCTGATAAGCTGGCAAGATTGATGGGCATTCTCACCAGGCTTACTGATGAACTGACACATAGAAAGAGGGAATGGGCAAGACACCAAGAGGAGTATCAATGGATAGGTGAGAGAGACCTTGCTACATGTTTGGGAGCCAGCTGGCCATAGTAGGTATCACTGGCATCCCATCCATGTGTGTCAATCAATCAACAAGCATTTATTGGGTGATTGTCATATGCCAAGCACTAAGCTAAATGCTGGGGACACAAAGACAAACGTAAACCAGTCCCTGACTTCAAGGAATTTCCATTTCATCAAGGAAGACAACAAATATACATATGTTGTTGTTCAGTCAGTTTTTAGTTATGTCCAACTCAGAGACTCCATTCTTGGCAAAGACACTGCACTTGTTGGCTCTTTTCTTCTCCAGCTCATTTTACAGATGAGAAAATTGAGGCAAATAGATTTAAGTGACTTGCCCAGGGTCACATAGCTAAGGAACCGTTTGAGGTCAGATTTGAACCCATAAACATGAGTGTTCCTGATTCCAGGCCCAGCACTGCAGCCACCAAATTGATAGGAAGTGACTCTGTAATTACTGAATAGGGAAGTCCTAAATGAGGAAAATCCCTCTACCAATGCAGATCAACTTTTTCTTTGCATTATTTTATCAGAGAATTGTCTAGAGTACAGAAAGATTAAGTGATTTACCCAGTGTCACTCGGTCAGCATGGGTCAAGTCCAACTTGAACCAAGTCAAAATCACAGAAATGAACTCTTTCAGAGGGAAAGAAAAAGTTCAAAGAGAAATTTTAAAGAAAGGATACATCAGTCAATTGTGACTCTAATCTCCATCCCTGTCACTTCTCTGTAATGGATGCTATTCTGTAAAGGACACCACTTCTTGGTCACCTCTCCTTTCCCCTCTATGTTTCCCCTATTAGAATGTAAACTCCTTGAGGGCAGGGACTTGTTATTTGTTTATATTTGTATCCCTAGAATTTAGTTCTGTACTCGGTACACATGAAATAGTCAATTAATATTTTTTCATTAATTCCTTCATTTTTCATCTTCAAATCCAACTCTCAATCCATTCTGCAATAGTGTTTCTTAAAAGGGAACTTCTTTGCTTCAGGATCAAGAAGAAGGACTGAGAGAGTGCTAGATATTCTTGCCTCTAGAAATGGTTTCAGAGGCAGATGGAAATAGGGCACAAAGAAAGCATGAAGAAAGAAATAAGGAGAGCACAGGACGTGTATGCCTCCTTCTCTCCTCATAGACTCTCAATAGCAGAGAGAAAGAACAGTAATAATACACAACTACCTTGAATTCCACCTCAGCCAGCTTTGATCTATGGTAGGACTCTTGACTGGTTGGGGTTTTGAAGGCTTGCTCAGTTAAAGATTAATTCTCTCTGCTTTATGTCCAAGGGACCAAGGAATCCAAGGTGATTTGTCCTGTGGATTTCCTGAATGTGAGTCAGGCTTATCTGGGGGACTTTTCTATTCCCTATTGGATAATTTATAGGGCTAGTTTTCTGCTCCTTTAGGCACAGTCTACCTGCAACAGACAATGACCTATTAAAACTGTTGGGGAGGAACCTTGATGCCTAACAGACTCTACCCAAATATTTGAAATCAGTATTGGGAGTCAGCTGGCCAAAGACTGGTAGACCTTAGGTAGAGAAGAAATAGCTTCCTTTTTGCCTACGAGTTTGTCTTCTTCTCATCTCCTTGGGGAGGGGTAGCTAAATTGTTCATCTGTTTGTCGCAAGCAACAAAGCGAACTTTCCATTTGGGCATTGGAACACCTCAAGCTCCAAAGCTAAGTCACCTCAGCTGGAGGTAACCACAACCTGGTCTCAGAATTATCTCTGACATTTAGTCCATGTGGGTGAGGAGTGAGACTCATTTGTCAATGAGGCCTGTTCTTGGGCAAACACTGAACAATTAGATCATGGGTTTGCAAATTTAGGAGCCAAGATGGTAGATTAGAAGCAATCCACCTGAAGTCTTTCGACATTCCCCTCCAAACAATTTCAAAATAATGCATTAAATCAAATTTTGGATAAGTAGAACCAACAAAAGGCCAAGATGAGACATTTTTTCAGCCCAAGAAAACACAGGAAGCCAGCAGGAAAAATCTGTGTCACTGGGGTGGAAGTCTGTCTAGAGCCCACGCTCAGCTGTGACAGTATTAGCAGCAGAAATGAGAGAGTGATGCAAGAAAATTATGAAAAAAGTAGTATGCTTCGTTCTTGAAGAGAACCAAAATGATATTACTGTGTTAGAATCAAGGTACAATGTGTCTTGCTATAAATCAGGCACGAATAGTCCATATGAACATTTGTAGTGGAGTTGTGAGTATAGTCCTTCAACAAGGGTACTCAGACACCTGGGGCTGCTGAATCCCACTGCTCCTTCAGCAATGAGAAGTGAGTGACAAGCTCAGGCCATGTGTATGCAGGATTGTGACTACAACTCCCAGTATATCAAGACCTAGTGCACCATCACTTCCTTGTCACCATAGAACTTTGAGGCAGGAGATATGATAAACTGGTATGGGACAGGGAGGAGATATCTTTTGATTCATGTATCAGCTGGATTTAAATGACACAGAATTGCATGAAGTAATCAGTCTTATTCTCTCTTTCAGAATCATCAAAGTGTATCGGTAAGACAAAAATCAAGATGACCGGATGTAAAAGGCTGAGTGATGCACTGAGGTCAGACAACCGAGCACTTAAGGCTAACTACCGATTGGACAATACTCTATTAGCATATGCTTGGAAAATGGCCCACCTCACTATTCTGTGCTGGTTCGATTTGTTGGTGTATACAGAGAATTGGAGGAGAGATTAGAGGGTGGAGTAAGACAAGCCAGAGTGACTTCTGGCTAGGAGAGGAAGAGGAGAAGTGTGGGGATTCCACCTTCAGCCACTTTCATGGCCTTTGGAACAAATTGTTCTCATTTGCCTATTCTACTAGGGGAAGTCCTTAAAAATCTGAATTAGGGACAGTTAGGTGGTGCAGTGGATAGAGCACTAGCCCTGAAGTCAGGAGGACCTGAGTTCAAATTTCAACTCAGAGACATAACACTTCCTAGCTGTATGACCCTGGAATGATCACTTAACCCCAATTGCCTCAGCAGAGAGAGAGACAGAGACAGAGACAGAGACAGACAGACAGAGAGAGAGGAGAGGAGAGGAGAGGAGAGGAAAGGAGAGGAGAGGAGAGGAGAGGAGAGGAGAGGAGAGGAGAGGAGAGGAGAGAGAGGAGAGAGAGAGGAGACAGAGAGGAGACAGAGAAAGAGAAAGAGAGAGAGAAATTATCAAGGAAGACTACCCTATTCTCTCAGATTCAGGGGATAAAATAGAAATTGAAAGAATCCACTGATCACTTCCTAAAAGAGATCCCAAAATGAAAACTCCCAGTAATATTGTAGCCAAATTTTAGAGTTGCCAGGTCAAGGAAAAAATATTACAAGCAGCCAGAAAGAAACAATATCATGGAGCCACAGTCAGGATTACATAATATTTAGCAGCTTCAATGTTAAAGGATTGAAGGGCTTGGAATTTGATATTCCAGAAGGCAAAGGAGCAAAGATTACAACCAAGAATAACCTACACAGAGAAACTGAGCATAATTCTTAATGGGCAAAAATGGATTTTAATGATATAGAAGATTTCCAAGCATTCCTGGTGAAAAGAGCAGAGTTGAATAAAAAATTTGCCTTCAAACACAAGACCCAAAAGAAACATAAAAAGATATATATGAAAGAGTAATCATAAAGGTCTCAATAAAATTAAATTGTTTGCATTCCTAGTTAGAAAGATGAGACATTTGACATCTAATAAACTATCATTATTAAGGCAGTTAAAAGAAATCTACATTGATAGAGGGCATGGATATGAGAATTATGTTATAATGATCTCCAAAAAAATGAAGGGGTCAAAAAAGAATGTACTGGAAAAATAGGGGAGGGAGAGAGAGATGGGGAAATTTTTCTCACCTAAAAGACATGCAAGGAAGTTTTGTTTTTGTTTTTTACAATGGAAAGGAAAATGGGGGTGGGGTGAACAATAATTGAATCTCACTCTCATCAAAATTGATTCAAAGAAGAAACAATATCTATACACACTCAATTGGATATAGAAATCTAGCTTACCCAATAGGGAAATAGGAAGCAAAGAGGAGAAAAGAAAGAGGGGACAGATTTTAAAAGGGAGGCCAGATGAAGGAAGCAGTGTTTAGAAGCAAAATAGACTTTTGAGGAGGGACAGGTAAAAAGAGAAAGAAGATGAAACAGAAGAAAATGGGATAGAGGAAAATGCACTGTTAGTAATCTTAACTATGAGTGGGATGAGCTAATCCCTAAAACAAAAGCAGATAGCAGCATGATCTAAAACCAGATTCCAATGATATGTTATTTGCAGGAGAAACACTAGAAACAGAAAATACACATAGAGTTAAAATAAAAGACTGGAGCAGAATCTAATATGCTTCAACTGAACAACAAAAAATGCAGGAGTAGCACACTGATCTCAGTCAAAGCAAAAGCAAAAGCAAAAATAGATCTAATTGAAAGGAATAATCAACAGCTAGGTGGTGCAGAAAATAAAACACCAGGTTTGGAATCATGAAAACTCATTTTTCTGGCCTCAGACAATTACTAGCTGTGTGACCCTGGACAAGTCACTTAACTCTGTTTGCCTCAATTCCTCATCTATAGAATAGTAAGCTGGAAAAGGAAATGGCAATTCACTCCAGTATCTTTTCCAAGAAAATTCCAAATGGGATCATAAAGGTTCAGACACAACTGACATGAGTGAACAACAACAACAAAAAGGGTTAATCAGGAAAACTACATTTTTCTAAAAGGTACCATAGACAATGAAGTAATGTAAAAAAAAAAAAAATTATAGCAAGTTTATCTGATAAAGATCTCATTTCTCAGATATATGTATAGAATTGAGTCAAGTTTATAAAAATAAGAGCAATTCCCCCAATTGATCAGTTATCAAAGAATATAAACAGGCAGTTTTCAGAAGAAAAAATCCAGGTTCTCTCTCTAGTCATGTGAAAAAAATACTCTAAATCATAATTGATAAAAGAAAGGCAAGTTAAAATGATAACTATCAGAAACAAATGCTGGAGGGGATACTCTGATGAACTGTTGGTGGAATAATAATTTGATCTAACTATTCTGGAGAACAATTTGGAACTAGGCCCAAAGAGATATATAAACTGCATAACCTTTGATCCAGAAATACCACTACTAGGTCTGTATCCCAAAGAGATCAAAGGAAAATGACCCATATGTACAAAAATACTTATAGCAGCTCTTTTTGTGGTGACAAAGAATTGGAAATCAAGGAGTTGTTCATCAGTTGGGAAATGGATGAACAACTGTGGTATATGATGGTAATGGAGTACTATTGTGCTATAAGAAATGACAAAGGAAAAAATACGGCAAGGCATATGAATTGATGCAAAGTGAAGTGAGAATTGGGAGATCTTTGTGCACAGTAACGGTAAAGTAGTAATGATGATCAACTATGGAAAACTGCTCAATACAATGAGCCAAGAAAATTCCAAAGGATTTATGATGAAAAAATGCTATCTACCTCCAGGGAGAGAACTGATGAACTCAGTGCAAATTAAAGTATAAGTTTCTCGCTTTTTTAATTTTTCTTGCTTTTTTAAAAAAATTGGCTAATATGGAAGTGGTTTGCATGATTTCACATATATAATTGATATCATATTGCTTGCCTTCTTGGTGGATGAGGGATAGTGGGAGGGAGGAAAAGAATTTGGAACTCAAAATTTTAAAAAGAATGTTAAAATGAATAGATGATAAGTTAAAATGATTGCTGATTTAGAACTAGAAGAAATTTAGACATCATCTATTTTAATCTCATTTACAGATGAGAAAACCAAGGAGGTATGACCAAAGTTTACATAGGAAACAAGCAAAAGATGTGGGATTCAAACTTGGCTCCTGGGACTCCAAATTTATCCCTTTTTTCCCTGTGCCACAAGCTATTACTTTCATTTCTATATCAATGATTCCATTTCCTCACTCCCTTCTCCAGAGACCTGATGTTTCAAACCAGTCAGTGTAGGAATGGATTCCCGAGAGAAGGGAGCGTGGCAGGTCTTGGCTCCAACAGTTTATACAGAAAATGGAGGCCCTCAAAGGCCAAACAGAACAGTGAGTTCCAAGAACTCAGCTCACGGAGATATCACTAGCACAGCTGTCCGACCTTGGAAGGGGATCAGTTTAAAGTCCTTTCTTAGAATACTTGGGTCTGACCTTGGAATAATTTCGTTTAAAGGCCTTTGATTCAGTCACCAATGGGATAGGCCTGGAAAGAATCCCTTTCATTCTCAAATTCAGGCCAGGGCTGGCCTTCAGCAGCATTAGGAGGCACAGAATTGTCTTTGGTCCTTTCTGTAGTCCCATTTCTGGCCTCTTGCTTCATCCAATGTGCCCTCCTTAGGACCCTTCCAGTTCCTTAATGCTTCTCTGTCCCTCAAGTGTGGAGCAAAGAGGCTGAGAAACTCATTCCTCACAGGGGGATGAGGGGATGACTGAAAGGGCTGTGCAGGATGTGTGTGTGTGTGTGTGTGTGTAGTAAATTTTAGTGTAAGAGAAAAGCTGAGAAGGACAAATAAAGATGCCCCTGTTACCCGGAGGAACAAACACAGCTTCTCCTGCTACAGGCCAGAGGCATCCAAGTATCACCCCAAATCATAGAATTTCCAAATTGGAAAGGATCCCAGTGGCCCCATCTAATCATATCTGGAAAAGAATTTCTATTATAATCAATCCAATGAGTGGCCATTCGCCCTTTGTTGGAAGACATCTGTCCCTCTGCTAGTCATCCCACCTCTGCTAGGATGTTTCTCCTGGTATCAAGCCTGAATTTGTCTCTTTAAAACTTTTCCTGAGCTCTCTGCCCAACAGCCCTGTTCAGCCATTCCTATAGCCTGGCCAGCCTCATTCACTGCTCTTAACGAGTCTTCCTCCTATTCTGGCTGATTTGAGAGTTCTCTGTTCACGCTCCCTGCTGAGTGTAAACCCCACTCCCTGTGTGCCCACTGCCAAATACCTGCAGAAGGTGTAGATGACCAGCAGGTTCCCCAGCACTCCTGTGAACCCCACAACCAAGATGGTAGCACCAATGGTATAGTGAGCATAGTCCGGGACATCTGCTGTGGGGAAGACATTCTGGGAGTAGGGTGGCAATACCACTGCCTATGAAGAGAGAAAAAAAGGAGAGAAGTTCTTAGATGCAGAGCTGAGAGAGACCTTGGAGTTCATCTTCTCTAACCCCCTCATTTTACAGACAAGAAAACTGAGGCATGGTGAGATTAAACTGAGTGTGTGATGAGACTTGCCCAGGGAGAGTAGATGATCTAATTTTCTGGGAGTGGGGGCTCTGTGGAAGGGAGAAAAAGAAAGACGTTCTTTCTGTACATTTCTGCCAGCTGTGCCCCAGTAACTCCTGTTGGAAGCAAAGATTACCCTATGGTTTCATGCTTTAATTAGACTAGAAAGTGATGCAGGCTAAGGTGGAGAGACACATTATACAAGGAGACCTGTTTCCTGCAAGGGACTATTTCTTTAAATTAAATTTTCTTTTCAGATTTGCATTTTCTCCCTCCCACCTCTCATTCTCTCTTCCTCCTCCTTCTCTTCCCATTGAGAAAGCAACCAACCACTTACTTCTAATTAAGTCCCTGGGACTTCCATTGCAAAGACTCCAGAACCAGTAACCATGGAAAACCACTGGCTCACAAGGAAGTCTTGAGTATCCTGGGCAAACAGGTCTTACTGATCTCAGATTCCTTACCTAGGGCTTTGCAGGAAAAATTCTCATAGGCCGACCCAAAATGAGAAAGACACCTCAAGAAGCTAAGCCTCTTGGAAATCTCATGTTAGGGAAGACCCGGGGCTAGTCTTGAATAATTGGATCTCTAAGGAGGAAAGATAATCTCCAATTTGCAAGTAGAAAAATAATTCAGCCCTCCCAAGATTTTCTAAAACCCAAGAAAACATCCTACTTACCTTCTTTAATAATAACTCACATTCCAATGAGGCTTTAAGGTTAAGAGACCATCATCTGCCAACAAACCAGGGAGGAGGGGCAGGTGGACTTCTTAAAATTATTTCTTGACTGTACTTTTGATTTCATCAGGAGGCAGTGTGGTATAATGGGTAGAAAGCCGGCCTCAGAGTCGGGATGACACATACTGACTGGGTGACCCTGGGCAAATCACCTAATGCGTCAGACACATCTCGTGAATTGCAAAGCAGATGCCCATCTGTTTTGATGGAGGGTTTTTCACTTGGAGGTCTCCATTGGCAGATGGATATCACAGTGCAAGCATAATTCTGATTTTGGAATTACGTGTCTTGCCCAGGATCACGTAGTTAGAGCTAGGATTGAATCCATGTTGTTCTTTTTAATAATTAACTTTTGTTTCCAAGTGAAGCTCCACCTTCTTTCTCTCCTCTCTTCTGGCTCCTGTGAATCCAGATTGTTCTGGCTGGAGATCTAATCCTTGATGCTAAATTCAGTCCTTATTCCCATCCCATCCTATCCCATCCCAAATGAGGAGGTAAGTTACATCAAGGTCATTCTAAAAATTGGGCAAGGTGTGTAAATATAAAAGACCTATAAAAGAATTCAAAATAATCCCCAGACCTCCTCCATTTCCCTCTAGCATTACCCAAATAATACATCCCCAAATTAGCTTCTTTTTTAAAGTTGGGAATAGGAGGGAGGAAGGCAAATTTAAGTCAAACTAAGAGCTGGCGATATAAAGAAAGGCAAAGTTAGATCCTGCTCTCAAAGGGCTTCCAGTCTAAGGGAAGAAACATATAGAGAGCTGGGTCTCTCCAAGATGCAAGAACTATCCAGAATAGAGAGAAGGTCCTCTGAGAGGGGAAAGCTTTGGACAGACAGGGGAAAACTACTGGTTTTGGTGTCAGAGGAGCCTGGTTCCAATGTCACCATAGACGAAATTCTATGACCTGATCAGCCAACCTGGGCCTGTGCCTGAGGACAAAGTCGGCCTTTTCCTTCTCCTGGGGAAGCAAACACAACCCATCTCACCTTTTTTCCTTCACTAGTGATAATCCTTTATACCTAGATGCCAGTTTGTATATTCCAAAGTCCATTCTCTCTTATGCCATTTGATTCCAACCCACTTCCCCAAGGGTGCTACAGAGCAGGGACTCTTCCTTTGAATGGATAAATGGGGAAATAGGGTAGGCAGGTCAATGAGTTGCCTATAGCCCTGGCATATTATGGATTCATAATGGAGCTGAGATAGGGCCCCTCTGAGCCCTGCTTTCTAGTTTTAGGATCATAGAACAATGGAGGGTAATGACCTTAGGAAAGGAGGGAGATCTTCTCCTGGCAGAGGTTTATGGTCCCCATCATCTGGCTTGAAGCCAAAGTACTGGGAAGTGATTGGATTTAAATAAACGAACAAGAACAAAAGAAACAAACAAAACAACATCACTATCCGGTTCTCATCCCAACAGAGAAAAGCTGGAGAGAGATTAAGAGCTTTCATCAGCCAGATCTATAAAGAATCAGAATTTAGGGCAACCCTTTTCTCATGATTATTTGGGTAACCTGACCTCGTGCATATTTTCTTATCTAGTACTTAAACTCTATGCCTTGCACATAGTAGGCCTTCAATTAATGTTAAAATAAATTTAATTTCCTGAATTAGCCAGACAATCAACTGTGTAGCCCGGTCCGGGGCCTCTGGGAATAGAGGGAAGCTCAGTGAGAGGGCATGACAGCATGAAGCAAAGGGAACACCACTGAGAGCTTGTGAAGATCGAATGATACCATGTCGGTTAGGTATTTGGCAACCCTTAAAGTGCTACATAAATGTCAGTTATTATTGTCATCATTTCTTTTTTGCTGGGAACATTCCTGCAGGAGGAGACTGTATGTACATACAGAGCTTCCTTTTTGCCATCCCAAGGAGTCCTCCCTGCCCCCAAAGCAAGGAGAGGGACACTCTGAATCATTCCCTCTATCCTTTTTAGGGGGTGACCTTAGTTTTGCCTACTACGTGTACACTCTCCTTAAAAATTAGTGCATAGCATGTATTGGTCTACCTGCCATCTAGGGAGGGGGTGGGGGGAAGGAGGAGAAAAGTTGCAACAGAAGGTTTTGCAAGTGTCAAAGCTGAAAAAGTACCCAATCCTGTATCTTGTAAATAAAAAGCTATAATTTTTTTTAAAAAGAAAAAAAATAGTTCATAGGATTGTAGATTTAAAAGAGACCATCTTGTACAACTCCATTATCTTACAGATCTGGAAACTGAGACCTGAAATGAGGTTAAGTAGTTGGCCTAAAAGTCAGGGAAGTAGTAAGTAGCAAAACCAGAATGTGTCATTGTTTTTTGTTGTTTTATTGTTCTATGTGTGTGTGTTGTTGTTTTTTTTTAACCTTTCTTTGAATTTTTAGCTCTTAACACAAAGCCTGACACATTGTAAGGATTGGGAAAAGGCTTGTTGACTGACTGAAAGATATCACCCATGTGATCCAGTTATTAAATGTCTTAGCAGAGACTTGAGGGCAGATCCTCTGGACTCCAAAGCCAGTCCTCTGTCTGCCACACTGCTCTACCTGTACTTGTCCTTGCTATCATCATCTTCCTTCCAGCTTCTTACCCTACTCATGATGTGGGTCCTCAATCTCCCTAAAGTCTTCTCTTTGCTCTCCTACCTCCCCTTCCATTTCTCGGTGGGAAAGACTAGCTGAGTCCCAGAAGCACTCACCGGCTACTCCTCCCTCCCTCCGCCTTTCTCTCCTTATCTTCCAAGCCCTCCAAAAAGGAGAATTGCTTCCGAAAATATCTCCTCTTTTCATAGTAAGTTCTATGACAATCTGATCATGTAGCATGGAAAGCTTGACTCAGCCTTTCAAGGATGATTTTATATTGCTCCGACCCCAGCGAAGATGGGCATTTCTCCTCGTTCCCCACCACAAACAAACAATCACAACACGCCTCAATAAGCTCTGGTGGCTCTGTTACCTCCGGGAAATGGGAAATCTGTTATTTGGTTTTAAAATTCCTGTACAACCTGGTCCCTCCTCCCTTCCCAGGCTCTCTCATTTTACTCTCCTCCACATACTTTACATTCCAGTTCTACTGGCTATTCCTAGACCAGGACACTTCATCTCCCAAGTCTGTCCATGCCTTTTCACTGACTGTCCCTCATGCCTGGAACGTTCTCCCTCCTCCCCTCTACTTCCTGGCTGTGTGTGTGTGTGTGTGTGTGTGTGTGTGTGTGTGTGTGTGTCTGTCTGTCTGTCTGTCTTTCTCTGTCTCTGTCTCTGTCTCTGTCTCTGTCTTTGTCTCTCTTTCCCTCTCACTTTGTCTGTCTCTCCCTCCCTCCTTGTCTGTCTGTTTCTCCCTCCTTCCTTATCTCCCTCCTTCCCTATCTGTCTGCCTCTAGCTCTCTTTTCCCTCTTTCCCCCCTCCTCCTCTCTCTTCTTGTGTGTCTTTCTTTCTCTCTCTCCTCTTCCTCCTTTTTTTCTCCTTTGCTCTTTCTTTCTCTTTCTCTTCGTTTCTCCCTCCCCACATCTCTCATTCTCTCTGTCTCTCTTCATCTTTCTATCTCGCCTTATTTCTCTGTCTGTCTGTCTCTCTTATTCTTTTTCTTTCTTTTCCCCCCTCCTTGCCTGTGTATCTCCCTCCCTCCTTCACTCTCTCCCTTTTTGTCTCCCTCTCTCCCTGCCTCCTTTCCTTCTTTCTTGTCTATGTGCCTCTGTCTCTCTTTGTCTCCCCCTTCCCCATCCTTTCCTCCCTTCTTGTCTCTCTTCCTTCCTTCTTTCTTTTCTTCTTTCCTTCCTTCCTTCCTTCCTCTCTCTCTCTTTCTCTCTCTCTCCTCCTCCTTTTTCTTTTCCTCTGCACTCTCTCTCTTCCTTCATCTCCCTTTCTCCCCCCCCCCCATATCTTCTGTCTCTCCTTATTTTTCTCTGTGTGTCTCTTGTCTTTCATCATCTAGCTGTCTTGGATTATCTCTATCTATAACTTTCTCTGAGTCTCCCTATCTCTGTCTCTTTGTCCTGATCTCTTCCCATCTCTTTGTCTGTCTTATTGTCTGGCCGGTTCTTTGATTCTGTCTTTCTCTGTTTCTCCTCATCTCTCTCTGACTCTGATTGTCTCTCTCTCTCCTCCTTACCCACCTCTCTAGCTGCTAGTGCTTTACCCTCTGCAATCATCTCCCCCTTGTACATATCTGACCCTATCTTGTATATTCAGTTATTTGCATGTTGTCTTCCTCATTAGAACATAGTCTCTCAAGATCAGGGACCGTATCTTTACCTTTCTCTGCACTCCTGGCACTTAGCAGAGTGTCTGACGCAGAGTAAGTAAGCACTTGATAAATGCTGCAATGAGGGTCTTTGATGATAAATGTGCTTTCCTGCCTTTGCCTTTGTTCACATTCTTCCTTTACCTTTACCAATTTCCTACCTCCCCCTGTTCCTTTATTGAGGAGTGGGAAAAGTTCTGCATCTGGAGTTGGGGGATCTGGTTCAAATCCTGGCTTTGCCCCTGACTACTATATGGCCTTAGAGAGGTTACTCGAACCTTTGGACCTCAATTACCTCATCTGAAAAGTGTAAGGGTTGAATTAGATGATCTCTAAAGTTCTTTCCAAGAACTTTCCAAAGTTCTAAATCTATGGTTCTATGAGCAGAGATGACAGGCCTAGACAGCAATAGAATTGTAGGTGAAGTCAAATGATGTGCTTAGTATAATAGAGGAGCTGGGGCTGAAGCCCTTGTCCATGGTGTCCCAAAAGTTTTGGTGCAGTCCAATACGCTTCCAACCTCGCCATGACTTTTGGGCCATTAGCACTTATTTATTTCCCGCTGTTTGAAGTCAAATAGAGATGGTCATCTTGACCTCTTTCCTTTAATAAGGTGTTAAAAGATGCTGGGAAAGGACTCTAACACACCAATAAAGCTCAATGATAGCTTAAGAGAAGAACTGGGGTTCTAGTTCTGGGTCTAGCAAACAGTACAGAGTTTGGGCTCTTGGATACTTGGGCTCTCCTTTCATCAAAAATCTCACAATCTTCTTCTCTCAAAGATGCCATGGGGGAATTCCCATTCACCATTTTCATGCTGGGCCCTGGGGATTCTCTGCTCTTTTCTGAAATGGCTGATTTGACAAAGAAGAGTTCTCTTAATGCATCATCGAACTTTAATGCCCATCTCTTCTCACCCTCTGATCTATCTGTTCATGAAACTGCTTTCCTGGAAGGCTAAGATATAGAACGGGGGTGGGGGGTGTGGAAGATGCAAGTCCTGTCTGCCTCCCAGATATAGCTTGGACTAATGGATCCAAAAAGTAATTCCGTGCCCTGACTTACCGTAGGGGTGATGGGAGGAAGGTCGACCAGGTGGTAGGCTTCTACTTCTGTGTTGTTCCATTCACTGATGGAGGCCATAATCTTGGTGCAGTTGGTGTCCTGAGCTGGGCAGGAGGGATGCCTTAGCATGGGAGAAGGATTCATGTTGAGAGAGTAAAGTTCATTGCTGAGGCCCTGTGGGAAGATATATTGGCTTGTCTTAAAGCATCCACATTCAGTCCCGCTTCATTCGCTGGCCCCTGGCTTCTCTTCCCTTCATCCACAATAGATTTCAGGGCTTTTTCTTCCTGGAAAGTGAGTGAAATTGTCTTGGACTTCTCAGTGGAGTTTTGTTACTGTGTCACATCATCAGTCCAGAAGATACAGCAGCCAGGGTCTGCCCCTTTAAATATCAAAGCCTGAGGGACTGGCACATGCCCAGTCAGGGCTTTGGTCAACTGCATCAAAACCGCTAATGTTATTCTTAACTAACAGCTTGGTTTGTGCTCACATCCGATGAAGGAAGGTGTGTGTGCTTTGTGAACAGGCAGAGAAGGAGCCGAGATGGGGGAACTCCATAACTGATCCAAGAATGAGTCCTTGATGGTCCATTTGTAGCTTCTGGGTGACATCATGCCCCTTAAACTGCAGGGAAAGGGGGGCAACTCAGGCTTAGAGACATGGGGGAAATTCCTTCAGGGCACCTCAATATCTATGCTAGAATCCAATGAGACCATTTAGTCGGGAATTAATGGAAGGGGCAATGATGGTGAACACAGATCCATAAAAAGTCAACTAGTTCTCCATGAAGAAAATGAGGGGTCACCAGAAAACCAGGTAAATTCCTAAGCATGTTCCCCAAAGCCTGGAACTACTGTTTCCTTTTATTTGGGAAGTTTATACCAGAACCACATCTTCAACTCCCCAGGTTTCCCTAGGATGGTAATTGTTGCTAGCCATTGCGAGCGTTCCAATTCAATGCCCAATTCATTCAGTCGTGTTTAAAGGAAATTCTTGCTTTGTTCAGGTCGATCTTCTCATGTCACTGGACAGATTAATTTTTTATAATAGCTCTGGGAATCAAGGCCTGAATGGCCATACTCAAGCATAAGTGAGACGACAAGGTTCCCATCCAACAGATCAGAGCTTGGATTTGTAGAACAGATCAGTTGCATAATTGTTTCTTACTAGAGATCTTTGAATGAAAGATCAATCATAGATCTCAAGCTGGAAAGTGTTCCATCTCATTCAAATGCCTTGATTTACAGATGGAGCTATTAATGATCAGTCAGGATTTGAACCCAAGTTCTCAGATCATTGCTGTTTCTTTCCACTGTGCCTTTTGGTTGACCAATGGATAGAGATTTAATAGAGAGAAATGGATTTAGATTAAGGATCTCCTGAGTGTTTGATTCTGGGATGTGTTCTGCTCTGCCACAGCCTTCCCCGAAATGATCAACTCTTCCTTGGCTTCTGTAGACCTAAGGAAGGTCCCTAATCTGGTCTGCCCTCCCTGCTATGGATGCCCTGTGGGATGTAGGAATGGGATAGACAGTTGTCCCCCCTCAATCTTTTCCATTCATTCTGATCATCTCATTCTCCCTTAATTCCCCATTGTGGATTCTTCTCTTGTCCATATCTTCCTTCAGCAGTTTTTTGTACAAGCCATTTTATATAAATCATTTATATTTAATATTATTCCCCATATTTTCAGGAGAAGAAAAGAGGAAACACATGGCAAAAGTAAAATGCTGGAGGAACAGGAAAGCCACTCCCTTGCATCCTGTGGTCGGGTGAGCTCGGGACCCTCTGCTTCTCCAAGGGAGATGATGAAGGGAGGAAAAAGCAAGGACTTAGCCCACAGCTTAGGCCATTGCGGAGTGGCTGAACCTGGAAATCTTCTGGAACTGAATATGGGATCATGGGAAGGCCCCTGAGAAAACTGTGGGGGAAAGAAAGGGAAGGCAAGAAGCATCATAAACTGGAACTGTGCACCTCAATAAAACCAAAAAAAAAAAAATAGCAGAATTAGGTGGGACAGTAAAGGGCAGATTTTACTAAGTTAGAAAAAATAAGCAAAGCCTCCCTCACAGACAGAACTCCTGTGTTGTGCAATAGACTGTCCTGAGAGGGACAAATCTGTTTGTAGGGGAAGGGATTTCCCCTCAGTAGAGATCTTCAAAGCAGATTGGAAAGAAATGTTATAGAAGGGATTTTATTCAATTACATGTTGGATTATGTGATCTCTAAGGTTCTACTCATCTGATATTTTGTTATTTTAAAAAAGGATCAAAAATACATTATCTTGTAAAAATTCTAAATAAATTTGGAGAGACAGATGTAGATAAATTAAGGAAGTCATCTGATTTTCTTATCACTGACAAATATCTGTGATCTGGGCAATGTCCTGGCTTTTTCACACAGTTCACACCTACCCAGCCCACTAGCAGGTATATGATTATTGTTTTGCCTCCACACCTATGGCGAGGGGAGGGGATCAGTAAAGATTAATGGACCATTAACAGATGGGAGAGAGTCAACAAACCCACATACATGGGGGTAAGTGTGCTCAGTTTCAGAAGCAAATAAAAACCAGTCCAAAGGTCAAAATTAGAAAACCTAGGGATAACTCTGAAAAAAAAAAAAAAAAGCAGGCTCTGAGTTTGAGAACATCAAGTCTGAAGTCAGCAGCAGGGTTATTGCAAATGGTATTAGATTTTGGAGAGAACAATCCCAGAATCTCAGGATTTCAAAGAATAAACTTTAGAAGCAGTTTAGTCCCCAGTTTTTTAAATTGTGGTTCATGACCCCATATGTAATTTCAAACTGAATGTGGAGGTTATAAAATTATGACTTATTATCAGTAAATTTTTGATTTGTGTATCTATTGTATATCTCTACATACCCAGGATTGTATAAAAATTTCTTGGTGAAAAGGAATTGTAAGTGGAAAAGTCTAAGAATCTGTGGTCTAGTCCAAGCCATACCTGGCCACAGATGGTTTTCTGGATTAAAATCACACAAAGAACCTACCATTTGGCATTTACCTTATATGTATTCTCAATCTCTGTTCTTCATATGTGTGTGTGTATTTCTATAACATACACATGTGTGTGTGTATATATATACACAATATGTACACAAATTATATATAAATGTGTATGTTTACATATAAAATTTTATGTGTTTATTTTTACATAAAACACACTTTGGATACAAATAAATATATATTTACTTAGTTGTGTATGTGTTGTTTCACCCCAAAAGATATAATAGAGACAAGAAAGAGACAGAGATAGACAGGCAGATGGGTAGATAGATGGAGGGATACAAAGATAGAATGAAACATATAATAGATATAGACATGATAGAGATAAAAACTAGATATGATGGATAGAGATAGATACCTATGGTAGAAAGATATGATAGATGGATGTCATAGGTTGAGATAAAAGAGAGACAGAGAACATTTATCAAGTGATCATAGTGCGCTAAGCACTGTGCTAAATACAGGTGAGACAGCCCCACTCCCTACTCCCAAAGAGCATCTCTTCTAATGGAGGCAGTTAAAACATGGAAGAGGAGGAGTATGGTGTGGGGTGACCCAGAAGGGGATTGGTGTCCTGGTTCTGGGTGAGACAAAAAGACAAAAGATCCTTCCTAATAGGAGGCCAAAGTTGAGACTTCAAGTTAAGGGAAGAAGATGAAGATAGGAATGATGGCAAAAATTGAGTGTGGAGATAGCCAATTGTAGGGGTTTGTGCTCCAGGCAAGGTGAGGTGAAAACTTACCTATCAGGTCCTGGTGTAAGCTTCTTGAGAGCAAGGATGGATTCAGGTTATTATTTGTTTTGTCTTTATAGTCTTGGGGTTTAGCACAGTGTCTGACACAAAATAAGTACCTAATAGGTGCATGGTGAATAGAGGACTGGACTGGGAATCAGGAAGTCCTGAATTTAAATGTATCCTCAGATACATGTTGTATCTGGGGATATCTGCCTCAGTTTTCTTATCTGTAAAATCAGGAATAATAGCACTTACTTCTCATGGTGGTTGGGATCAAATGAGATCTGTAAAATTCTTTGTATTCCTTGGAATATCATATAAATATTAGCTTTATTATTATTTTTAATGTTATTATGACTGATCAGCTAATGCAAAGTTGATGAAATGCTAAGGAGATTTTTTAAAATCATAATGTAAGATACTCAAAATTATCCCATTCACTCTCACCTGACTTCCTAAAGCTTTTGCTGTCACCATAGTTTATATAGAAGGGCACTTTCTAGGTTCAGGAGTAGCCTAAGCTGTAGTAGAATTCTCTGGTTGGCAATCGAGCAGGCAGCCTAGCCATCCTGATGGTAGAAGGTGCTGCACTGGAGATACTATTTTTCATATCTCTTCTGTGGAGCCAAGCTTGGCCATTATAATTTCTCAGCACTCCATTCTGCTTGTTTCTTGTGGTGATCTTTTCACTTTATGTTGTAGTCATTGTGCAAATTATTTTCCAGATTCTGCTGAGACTACTGTGTCTCAGCTGCTGCAAGGCTTCCCATCTTTCCCATAGTCATAATTGCTTATAGCACAGTAATGAGGAAGAAGCTCATTTTTAGGACCAGGGCATGTTTACATAAAAACATGGAGGCAGATGATGGAATATCAAGTTCAGGGAAGGGTAATTATTCCAGTTGAGCTTAAATTTAGCATGCATAAGTCAATCATTCAATCAACATTTATTAAGCAACCACTGTGTACCAGATTCTGTGTTAGGTACTGAAAGACACTAAAACAAAAATGGAAGTCCCTACTTTTAAGGACCTTCTACTCTATTAGTAGAAACAATGAAAATAAAAAGTACATTCGAGTCCTTTGTAGGTTGTGTGTTTGTCCAAATGGGTTTTATCTACATGTGGTCTGAAGAAAAGGGTAAATCAATATCTCCCAGACTCTTCTCCACTCATTCTTCTCCAAAGGAAACTTTGATTCCTGGCTGGAGGGAAGCAAGAAATTCAGGCCATAAGATTAGCTCATTCTTCTAGAGAGAAGATACTAGACTAAAATTATATCTATCTATCCCCCTTAAATATTGTTAGCCTGGGGAAAATAATTTTTAGGTTCAAACTGTGCTATTGTCATTATCGCTTAACAGGAAAGTAGTGCCCCATCCTATTTCAGAAGACTTAAATTTCCTTCTCACCAAATTACAAAAAGACTGTCACACACAATGAATAAACCCATTTATTCAAGCTAATAGCAGATAGAAATCAGAAAGGTATACATATTATAACTTACCAAACAATATAGAGAATAAACAAAATCTCCTGGGAGAATGAGATAGAGAAATAGACAGAAACACAGAAAACTGGGAATAGGGACATGGTTAGACATTGAAACCTTTCCATTTCTGCTTTTTCCCAGGTGCTCTCCCAGCAAGGAGTCTAGAACCTCATATGTTCTATTAAAAGTATAAACCAGAAGACCAAGATTTCTCCTCTGCCAGGGTTTTATGAATTTTACACTTACCCTTCACACAGACACAGAACACTAAGAATTGTACTATTCATTGCTTAGGCAAATGTGTAGCTTGAGTACTGAGTTTTTATATATATACACATATATATAAATTACATGTATATGATACATAATTACATATACGTAATTTTATGCAAAATATACAAAAAGTAAATTTCAATATACAAGGTAATTGCAAGATGTAGGAAGCATTAGCTTGTTGGCCATGTTGGGAAATGTTGGCGATGCTATTTGGACTGAGCCATTAAAGAAGTTAGGTAGTCTGAATTAAGCTAGCGTAAGGGGAAAAAGGCTGCCAAGGTAGGTGAGAGCCATATTATTGAGGGCCTTCAGTGTTGGCTGAAGAATCTATGTTTTATCCTGGATGCTTATTTCCTCCCTTCTCTCAAAATCAGAACAGCATTTTCACGTCTCCAGTCTTCTAACACCTTTCTCATTTTCCCTGCATGCTTAAAGATCACAAGTAGCAGCTAGGTTAGCACATCTCCTAGATCTTTGGAACCTGAAATATAATTCACCTGGGAAAGGAGACAAACTTATTTAAAGTTATTCCAAGTCTTCCCCACCGCTTCATCCTGTGCTGTATATATTGTCACAGGAATTTCTTTGTAAAATATCGATAGATACTCTATTTGTCTTAAGCTTCATTTCCTTCTCAATCAAGCTTGATCAGTCTTTTCCAACTTGAGGATAATTGTCCTGGACTGAAGAGATTTATGTTTTGCTTTTTTATATGCTACCTAAGTAATGGATCTTTCCTTTTCTTATTTTTCTTTCCCTAAAATGGAACTTTTTAAAAAAAGATTTTTGTTGTCCTTAGAAGCTTTTATAAGCCTCAACTCATTCTGGCCTTTGAGCTTTCTGAACATCACTCTCACAGTTCCAAACCACCCTCACATTTTTATCCTTGTTAAATATCTTTCCTTTTATCTTTCATCATGGTCCATTTAAAATATGAGCTCACTGGAGAGCTCCCTGTGCTGTCACATCAGTCTCCTTAGTTATGGCCTCCTTTTCAATTCATGATGATCCCATTCCCCTTTCTTTCTTGAATTTTGTTCTTCATCTTCAAAAGAGTAATTTTTAAAAACCGACAACTTTCCTTTTGGAATCTTAGGTCACTGGGCTATACATATCCAGTTTCTGGATATTTTCTGATTGCCAGCAGGTTTGAATAGTTTCTGGATTACAGCCATCCTTCTAATTCTGTTGTGACCTCTATTCTCCAGTGGCCATCCTAGGGGAAATGGCACCTCAAAGCTGCTAATTAGTATGCATGCTTTTAATTACCTTTGTTTGATTTTCAGTGGATGTTTTCATTTTAACTTGTATCCTGAGGCATCCAAATGATCAAAAATGTGGTATTGTGAATTTAAAAAAATAAAAGAAAATAAGCACATCACTTTCATGATTTTTTCTAAGAACCTTTTATACTCATTGTATGTGTATTGGGGATGGAGTGGGGTAGTGACAGTGGAAGGAAAAATATATTCTTTTCATGGAAGGAATTTTCCAGAGTCTCTTTATTCCAACTGTTCCTGAATTGTTCCCAACTTCCCTAAAGTGCTATGTATTACTCATACACAAGCCTGCAAGAATGCCAGAGGTCAAACTTCCTAAAGATTTGCCAAGGTATAAGCACTGTATATTTCTTGTGCCTAGAAATTTCTCTTTGAAAATTGAACACCTTTTTCTTAGTTCTGGACACCGAGAAGAAGGGAAGTTTCTTTGTTTTATGGCCAGAAAACTTCACCCTAGATCTCAGTTCTACAAATGAGAGTAGCTACATTTCTCCAGCCTTCCCAGGCTTGTTTTTCCAGGTCCTTGAAAGTTTCTTCTTGAATAGTCACCATTTGGTTTTATTTCCTGTATATCTCAGAGCACCTCTTCCCACGGGCTGGCCAAAAGGAAATCTCTGATCTTTTAGGGCTCTGGAACTTTACACTGGATTGTGTACTCTTTATGTCGGTCTCCTGAAACAATTAAAAAACACTAATTCACTGCTAATGACTACTTGTCTTCAACAAACAAGCAAGTAAGCAACAAACACTTATTATGCATCTACTGTGGGTTATATACTGTATCCTTGGGAACAAAGATATAAATAATAAAACAATCCCAGCTCACAAGAAGTTTACTTCTAATGAAGGAAATAACAAGAACATATGTAAGTATATTCAGAATGGATATAAAGAAAATAAATGCAAAGTAGTTAAATATTATTTAGTTTGAGGGGAGAGAAGTAGCAGTCAGGAAATCAGGAAAGGCTACACATTGGAGGAAAAGAAGAATTTTATAAAGAAGTAAGAATGTATGGTATTCTAGACATTCACAAGCAGGGAAGTACAAGATGAGCTCAGGAAAAGAGAAAAGCCCATGGATTACAGAGTATGAGCGGAATAATTTCCAATAAGGTTAGAAAGACATCTTGGAGCAATGTTGCGAAGAAGTTTAAAAGCTAAATAGGAGAATTTATATTTTAACCTGTAGACCACAGAGAGCCACTGGAGTTTGTTGAGTAGGGAAGTGATATGGTCATATCTGGCCATATAAGGAAAATCTAAGCTAAGGAAGATTCTAAGCTAAAGAGTTGTGACTTTTTCCCAAGAGCAACTGGGAAATACTGAAGGCTGCTAAGCAGAGAAAATGGCAGGATCAAATCTGTGCAGGAGAAAGATGATGCCGACAGTTATATTGGAGGAAGAGCATCAGATACTAAAGTCCCTGCCATGTAGTTAAGCTAGATTTCTTTTTTAAAAGGCAACAAAACTCTGTATGACCCTGGGCAAGTTACTTAACCCTAATTGCTGTACCAAAGGAAGGAAGGAAGGAAGGAAGGAAGGAAGGAAGGAAGGAAGGAAGGAAGGAAGAAATTAAGAAAGAAGGAAGGAAGGAAGGAAGGAAGGAAGGAAGAAGGAAGGAAGGAAGAAGGAAGGAAGGAACAAGAAAGAAAGAAAGAAAGAAAGAAAGAAAGAAAGAAAGAAAGAAAGAAAGAAAGAAAGAAAGAAAGAAAGAAAGGAAAGAAAAGGCAACAAAACTATCCTGAAATGAAATCCAGGAGACTATGGATGAAATCAATAACACAGCTTCCTGGATGCCTAAGACATCAGTGTGAGGGAATCCGGGTTCTTCTGTCTCAACTCACCCTTCTGCAAAGGCAAGAGAAATATAACCACTTGAATCAATACTCTATCCATGCAGTGGAATGTATTGGACACAGTAATAGGCCCATTCAGAGGAAGAAAGGATTTGAATCTAGCCTAAGATACTTAGCTGTGTGATCCTGGGCAAATCTTAGTCAAATAATTTCTGTGTGGCTCAATTTTGAAATCTATAAAATGAGAATTTTGAAGACCTCTAAGATCTGTCATTCCAAGAATATTCTTTTCATGTGATTAAGTCTTTTTTGTTAAATGTTATATGGTCTAATACTATGTCATTTCATTCTGCTTCCAAGTCTAAACCATTGGACCAGCCTGAGGTTAACAACATGTGCAATTTGAAGGGAACAGAGACAAAAAATAATTAAGAAATGCTAAGGAACTAGAGTAGGATTGTGACAGTGAGATTTAGACAGGAAGGGATCCAGCTCTTCTCAGCAATACAGTGATCCAAAACAATTCCAATAAACTTGGGATGGAAAATGCCATCTGCATCCAGAGAGAGAACTATGGAGACTGAATGCAGATTGAAGCATACTATTTCATCTATTTTTGTTTATTTACTTTTCTTTCTTGTGGTTTTTCCCTTTTGTTCTGACTTTTCTTTCACAACTGACTAATATGGAAATATAGTTAAAATGAGATTACTTGCTGTCTTGGGGAGGGGGGAGGGGAGAAAAGAAAATTTGGAACTCAAAATCTTACAAAAATAAATGTTGAAAATTATCTTTAAATGTAATTGGAAAAATAAAATACCATTTGTTTGTTTGTTTTTGAGACAATTGGGATTAAGTGACTTGCCCGGGATCATACAGTTAGGAAACATTAAATGTCTGAAGTCAGCTTTTGAACTCAGTTCCTGAATTCAGTGCTGGCACTCTATGTATTTATACCATCTAGCTATTCTGAAAAATAACATGCCATTAGAAAAAATATAAAATAAAGTTTAAAAAAAAAAAAAAGAAGGGGTCCCATAAGAAAGATTTGCCAAAAACAGGGTCATTTCCATAGGCTAGCATTGGAAAGTCTGTTTTTGTGCCAAGTGATTGTCACTCCTGGCTCCATAGTGAGTTGTGGGGGGTAGGGGTCAAGGTAAATAGAATCATCTCAAAGAATCAGAAAATCTCGGCTTAAGAAGAGACCTCAGAAGCCATCTAACCCAACCTTTCCCTAAGCAGCCTGCTCCTCTCCAGCCTGAATGACACTTGGAACTAGGAAGAAGGGGAAAGCCTTTCTTCAGTCAATGTCTGCTTCTGGACTTGCCCCAGGGCTTGGTGGATTTCCTCTCTGAAACTTCTACAGCTGATCCTAGTTGCCACCAAGCAGAACAAAATACCCTTTCAAATCACTGTCTTTAAGTAGTTAGCCTGAGTTCAACCAGGGCTAATATTTCATTGCCCCCAGCTTGGGCCCTCAAATTGTTTCCAGCATTTTTAAACTTTTTTTCTCCCTAACTAATAATAATAATAGCTCACATTTAAAGAGCAATTTAAGATTTGCCTAGCTCTTCTCATATAGTAACTCACTTGAGCTTTACAACAACTCTATAAAATAGGTGCTTTTATTATCCCCATTTTCTAGATGAGATTGAAAGGGATTCAAGGACTCACACAGCTAGTAACTGAGGCACAATTCAAACTCAAGTCTTGCTGACACCAGATCATGGAGACTTGACTTGCTCCTGATGACACAGATCCCTGGGCTTCCCTTTCCTACGCTATTGACATTGTCACTCCTTGGTTGAAGTGATGGACTTGGAATATTTCTTGTTTTATATGGTCCCTTCCAGGCTCTCCTCTCCCTCTACTACCCTCTACCACCTTTCCTTCTTTGAGATTCATTCAATCTATATGATTAAATGAACTATTCATTCATTCAATTAATGGGTACTACCCAGTTAATACCCAATTAAGATGCCATCCTTTGGGACATTTTTTTTTTCTCATTGAATTCGGTGTCTGGTCCATAATTTTCTCCCCAATTCTTGCTTTCATATTAAAGAACTTAAAAAAAAAATGTGTGACCCTCAAATAGCCATTAGGGGCTTTCCAGGCTCTCAACTTCCTCATTTCCTATGACCTGCTCCTCCAGCCCACCTCAGATACACACAGAAATGATCTTGTCACCACTCACAAATGCTCCATTTGCATGATCATGAACTCAGGAATCCCCTTATCTGATCATAAGCTATTTTCATTTGACCTCTGTTAAACAATTCTCAACTCTGTTCTCCCTCATTGTGACCTCCAAACCCTTGACCTTTTAGTTCTTTCTCAGTTCATGACCACTGGACTGACCACCCTCCTCTCTGTGTCCCCACCTTCACACCTGGATGAACTAGTTCAACTTTACATTGTCCACTTCTCATGAGCTTCATGCCCTCTTAGCCTATTGCTGATTTGGTCCTGTCAAACTTCAGTCTTGGTACATTTCCACAATCTACTGCTTTTATTTCTACTTACTTGCTACTGAATGAAGTTGGAGTAAATCATGAAACTGGGCTGATTGGGTTTGCTACCAGTTTATGTTACATAATTTCAACTGGGTTCTTATGGTGGCAAGGCAATCCTTCAACAACTTTATAATTAACTCACTATCCCACTGACCATCTTTATTTTTTTTCTCTCTTCTTAAAAATATTTATTTATTTACAAAGCATATGCATGGGTAATTTTTCCAACATTGACCCTTGCAAAACTTTTAGTTTCAAATTTTCCCCATCTTCCCCCACCTCCTCTAGCTGGCAGGTAGTCCAAAACATGTTACATATGTTGAAATACATGTTAAATCCAATATATGTTTACATATTTATATAGTTATCTTGTTGCACAACAAAAATCAGCTCAAGAAGGAAGGAAAAGAAAAACTGAGAAAGAAAATAAAATGCAAGCAAATAACAACAGAGAGCCACTGACCATCTTTAAAAGTAAGTGTCCCCCAGGGCTCTGTCTTAGGCTCTTTTCTCCTTCACTTGGTGATCTTATCTCTCATAGATTCAACTTATTCCAAATCTAACTTCTCCCATAACCTCCAGACTCACATCCAACTGCCTTTTGGACACCTTGAACTAAATGTACCCTACACTTTTTAAACTCAATATGTCCAACTCCATGTCTTTCCCTCAAAACTCTACCCTACTCCAAAACTTCCCTATTTTGTCCACGATCCATGTTCTCTGTTACTCAGACTCCCAACTTGGGGGTCATCCTTGAAGCCTCACTGCCTCTCACCAACACCCTACTGCCCAATCTGTAGCCAAAGCTTGCCAAAATTCCCTTTTTAACATGTTAAGCCCCCTTCTCTTTCTGACACTGACCTGGTACAGGTTCATCATTTCACTTCATCACTCATCACTTCATACCTAATTCTTGCAGTAAGTCTCTTGGTCTCAATTTTCTCTCCACTTCAATTATCTCCTACTCAGCTATGAAATCATGTTTGGTATTCAAGGCCCTTTACCACCTGCCCCCTTCTGCTGTGACAGTTATGCCTTAGTTTTTTTGATCCACCGACACTGACTTCTTTGCTGTTCCTCAAACAACAACCAGTGAGGTAGATACTATTATCAATTCCATTTTACAGGTGAGGAAACTGAAGCAGACAGAGGTCAACTGATTTGCTCAGTATCACAGAAGCTAGTGAGGCTAGAGTTAAGCTCTAAATCCTCCTCTCTTTTTACTATGTCATCTTTCTGCCTCTTAATTAGTTAATAAGAACAGCTAACATTTTGTGCTAAATGTTTCACAACTGGTATTTTATTGGATCCTCACAATACTTTGGTGAGATAGGTGCTATTACGATTATCCCCATTTTACAGATGAGGGAACTGAGGCAGGCAATAGTTAATTGACTTTCCCTGAGTCACCCATTTGCCTGAGGTCACATTTTAACTCAGGGCTTCCTGATTCCAGGCCCAGCACTTTATCAACCTAGCCTGCCTAAGTGTAATTAAGAGTGTAAGTTTTTTTAAAATAACTGTTTGTCTTGTCCCTATCAAACCAATGTGTCTAAATCAGGGATGGGATCACAGGAGAAACAGTGTCTGAGATGGGAAAAAAGAAGGAACATTGAGTTGTCTCCCCTCCCTTCCTTTCTCCCTCTCCCTCCCTCTGCTCTTCTCTGTCTCCCTTCCTTTCCTTCTTTCTCTCTTCTTCCCTTTCCCTCCTCTTTCTTCTGCTCTCCGTTTTCCCTCTGACTTTCTCTCTCCCTATTCTGCCTCTCTCTCTCCCTCTCGATCTCTCTTTGTGTGTGTCTCTCCATCCGACTCTATATCCCTCCCTCCCTTTCCTCCTCCTTCTCCTTCTCCCTCCCCCCCCCCCCTTCCCTCTCTCTGTCCCTTTCTCTCTCGGGGAGGTGACAGGAGACCCTCTTTGTCATCTGTGCTCATTAGGGGCAGAGCTCCAGCGGGGTGTCGGGCTGAGCTTGGCCCTCAGGAACTCCGGGACTCCCGGCCCCCCGGGGTCCCGGCCCCCAGCCCAGGTGCCCGTGCAGCCGGAAGCTCTCGGGAAACTCTTGTTAACCGACTGCCCAGCGGGGCGGGAAGTTCCCTGCGCAAGCCTCCTCTTCTGGGCGCGGCGAGCTCCCTCCGCGGCGACTCCCCGGGGTTCCCGGCAGGCTCCTCAGCCCGCGTGCGGCCGGTGACGTGACTTTTCACTTTTTCCCTCTCGGCCCCCAGACGGCGGCCGGCCGCCGGCTGAGCTCTTCGCGTGTTTGTTGTACTTGGCGGGGCACAGGAGACGCTGCCTTTTGTGCTAACTGGCATTTCACCCTTCACTGGCTCGGGCACTTTGCCCGCGACCCCAGGGCTAGAGGTGGGAAAAGCTTTTCCATCAGTGCGCCCAGGAGGACGCCGAAACCTTTCTCCTCTGCCCCCAGAGCCCAGGCCTGGCTGCAAGGAGCTCAGAGTAGGGCCTGGGCCTGGGCAAACAGGGGCCACCGAAAGCCCGCAGCTGACCCCTGATCTAGCCCTCCGAGACTTCACGGATGACCTTGGCTAGCTCCCTCAAGGGCAGAGAACCCTCTCCAGGGTACCTCTACTCAGCTGCCAAAGGGATTTTCCTAAAACCGGGGTCTGTGTTCTCTTCCACTCAATAAACTCCTCAGACTACCTCCTACTGACCTCAGTGTTGCAAATATTCATGTACAGATACCCAACGTACGAGGCAGCAGGGCATTATGGGTAGAGAGCTGATGTTGGAGCCAGTGAGACCCAGGTTCACATCCTGCTTCTGACACCACAGCTGTGTGACCCTACCCAAGTCATTTAACTTCTATAAATTACAAGGTGCCAAACTGCCTTCTTTGGTCATAGGAATTATCATCAAGAAAATCACAGTCTCTATATTACTATTTCATTCTAAGAAATATACATATTTCTTATGTATATCCCCTCCATTTCTGTCTTTTTGTCTTTCTATATTTATATTTATCTCTATTTCATGTATAATTATCTGTGTGTACATGTGTCTCTTCTCATAATACGTATTTTCCTTTCAGTTAGTCAATTAAGAAACATTTTTCAAGCTCCTACTATGCTTAGGTACCTTGTTAAGCTCTGGAGACACAAAAAGGTAAAAAAAAAATCCCAGGGACCAACACAATATCTTACACATTGTGGGCATTTGATGTTTGCTGATTGATTGACTGACTTCTGATCTATCTTCCAAGAAGCCTGAATCATTTTGGCCTCTGATCTAGGACTCAGGAACATTTTTGAGGAGATAACCAGACTATATACAGACTATATGACAGATTACATATATGTATATGTATATATGTATTTGTGTTCATATATGTAAATATATGTAATAGGAGAATATTGATATATAATATGTGTGTATATGTATATGCAATATGTGTATGCATGTATAAGTATATGTAATGTGCGGGTATATATGTGTACACACATGTATTTGTGTACATACAAATGTATATGTATATGTGAATAGATGTAATATTTATGTATATCTGTATATGTAATATGTGTAGGGGTGTGTATGTATATATAAATATGTATAATATGAGTATATTTATGTATATATAATATGTGTGTGGATATAGATGTATATGCAATATGTGTGTATATATGTATAAGCATATGTAATGTGTATAATATATGTGTTTGTGTACATATAAATGTATATGTATATGTGAATAGATGTAATATTTATGTGTAACTATATATGTAATATGTGTAGGTATGTGTATGTATATATAAATATATGTAATATGTACGGGTGTGTACATGTACATATAAGTATGTATATATGTATAATTTGTTTTGTTAAATATTTCCCAAATACATGTAATTTTTTCTATATTCTTTTTTTATTCTGAGTTTCAAATTCTCTCTCTCTCCCTCCTGTCCCTTCCCTATCCCTGGAGAAGGCATGCAATATATGGAATAAATATGTGAAATCATGCAAATGTTATTTTCATTTTAGCCATGTTCCAAAAGAAAACATACATACACATATGAAAAAAAAATTTAATGCTTTTTCAAAAGTGTGCTTCAAAATGCAATCAGAGTTTATCAGTTCTCTCTCTGAAGGTTAATCCTTTGAAATTGTCTTGGAAAATTGTCTTTAAAATCTTTTATATCCAATCATCATTACAATATTGCTGATACTGTGTACAATTTCCCTCTGGCTTTACCCAATTCATTTTGTACAGTTCATACAAGTCTTCCCAGCTTTTTTTCTGAAACCATTTCCTTCATCATTTTCAACAGCATAATAGTATTCTTTCTAACTACTAGCAATATTTTCTCCTTGACCAGGGAGCTCTAAAATGTGGTTATAATATTCCTGGGAGTTTTCATTTAAGGATCTCTTTCAAAAGGTGATCAGTGGATTCTTTCGATTTCTATTTTACCTTCTGGTTCTAGGATATGAGGGTAATTTTTCTTGATATTTGATTGCAAGATAATGTCTAGGCTCTTTTTCTTTTTAAAAAAATCATGGCTTTCAGATAGTCCAATGATTTTTAAATTACCCATCTTCTAATCTATTTTTCAGGTCAGTTGTTTTCCCAATGAGATAGTTTACATTTTGTTCTATTTTTTCTTAATGTCTCATGGAAGTCATCAGTTAGCACTTGCCCAATTCTAACTTTTAAGATATTACTTTTTTTCAGAGAGCCTTTTTATCTCCTTTTCATTTGACCAATTCTGCTTTTTAAGTAGTTGTCTTCAATGATTGTGATTTATATCCCTGGGGTGACCAGCAGGATACAACAGGCACTTAATAAATGCCTCTTGTTATCATTAATGATGAGGAAGATTATAACTCTGAAGGGTTGAAATAGGGAAGTTCTAACAAGGTGTCCACTGGATTATAAACTCCTTGAGGGGAGGGACTGTGTTTGCCTTTCATAAGGATAACCAGCCTGGTATACAGTAAGCATATAAATGAGCATTTATTGACTAACAAAGCAGATATCCAAATCTTTTGTTCTGGGATCTGAGCTGAACTGGATCCAGAGAGAGGTCAGGGCCTGTCAAGCCTCGATTTAGTAGTTTTTATCCCTGTAGGAAAAGAGAAAGCAGGTCTGGCTAATGGCTAATGGACTAGAGCTCTCTCACCTCCATATTTCCACAGAATACAGCCTCTCCACTCCCCTGCTGTGGCCAGAACTGCAGCTTCTCCTGTATTCTCTCCCTGCCTCATCACCTACAGGCTGGAGCATCCCAAGGACAGGATGGGCCGCTGCTGCTCTGCCCGACGCCTCCCGCCCCTTTCCTCTCCCCACCAGGTGAAGCTCAGAAGCCTTTCTCTGATGGAAGGTTGCATGCATGGTGTCTGAGCCCTAGTCCCTGACACCCAGCAGGGAAATTAGCTTCTCCACTGACCCGGGGCTGAGAAAAATGGATCCACATTTTCAAGTGCTGTGGCTGGCTCCTTCATTTTAGCCCCAGGAAGTTGGGAGGATGAGGGCAGGGCTCCTAAACATAAGCTTGTACAGGCAAGGGCTGACTGGAGATGGTGAGAGCTAATAACCAGTACATGAGGTCAATGGCTCTGCTAATGGGACCCGCTCACATGTTGCACGATAAACATAGGGTTTCATCTCCAGACCTAGGAAGGGAACCAATAATCATCTGTGTTGGGCACTGTGCCAGCCGTGAAGACAGAAGTGCGTAAAAGCATCCTCCAAACTCCCCATTTTCCCTGCTCTCCTTCTGAAGTCCAAGCAGGACCAGGGGAATCAGGAAAAAAAATAGAATTAGTGCGCCTGGCTTTATATAGTGGGTCAAGGGCACCCAGGATCATCCCTCCCCTGCCTGACCTTGCCCCAGGGCGCTGACATCTCCCTGACTCTTTCCCATTTTCATGGCAATTCTTACTGCTCACCAGGCTTCCTTCCAGGAAATCCGCTTCCTTATTTCCATGTACACAAATTCCTTGAGGGCAGAGACTGATTTTGCTTTATCTCTATCTTCCATGCCCAGTCACTAAGTGGCGCCACAGTACCTCGAGGAGTCAGGAAGACTCTTCCCGAGTTCAAATCCAGCCTCAGACACTTACTTGTTTGTGACCCTGAATAAGTCATTTAATCCTCAGTTTCCCCATTTGTAAAATGAGCTGCACATGATAAATGTGGAAATGTTTAGGAGAATCGCAAATTTTTAACCTATATTGGATTACTTGTTGTCAGGGGAGATGGGAGGTGGGGAGGGAGGGAGAAAAATTTGGAACACAAGGTCTATATTTTGGAAATAAAAGGGTATTATTAAAAATATATATGCAAAGATAGTTTTCAACATTCACTCTTGCAAAACTGTTCCCTATTTTTCTCCCTTCCTGGCTCCCACCCCTTTCCCTAGACAGCAAATAATACAATATAGGTTAAGCATGTGCAATTCTTCTATACATTCTGCATGTATTTTGAAAAATAAAAAGCCATTATTAAAAAAATAATAATAAACAAAATGATCTGCAGAAGAAAATGGCCAACCACTCCAGTGTCTCTGCCAAGAAAATCCCAAATGAGGGTCACAAAGAGTTGGCTAATGACTGAAATGACTGAAGAACAACAATAATAACAATAGATCACTCAGAAACCAAAGATACAAATTAACAATTTTTTTTTTTATCAGAAGACTTTGTGTTGAGGATGCTTTGTTCTTATTTTGCTATTATGTCCATTTGGCTAGTTTTATTTTATGTCCAAGCTATAGCAATGTCTGATCATTGTTTTGCAAATATGCAAAAGCTCTTGATTAAGTTATAAGTAGACTTATTGATAGTATTACTGTTGCAACTAGCTAGCTTTGTCTTATTTAGCCATACTTTTCTTTGCTTTTTGGTTGATTGCTGTGTGCTGTAGATATCCATATCCTTTTGAAACTGCATCAGTTTTGTCGTTTTATTGTTGTTAAGCATGTGGTCACCTTAGTACTCTGGTGCCTTGTCTACTGCAGTTACTGTTAACATTCATTTGTCTATTTATAGAGGATGCTGGGAAAGTAACCCTTGTTATGTTAAAGCGATGATGTCTGTGTTTGTAACTTTACCTATAGTAGAGTTAAAAGTTTCAAGCCTGCTTTGGCTGATTTTTTTCAAAGAATTGAAAAGTTTTGACTTAGAGGAAGAATGTAATTCAGGACTCTCAAAGGCTTTAGGCTGTTCTAACTGGTAAAGATTGATTGCTCAAACTTTAAAGGAATATCTATTATAATCATTAATAATATTCATGCCTGTGTGAGATACAGAATTGATAGAGCTTGGGACAAGAGACACCTTTTCTAACTTCAAGAGGTGGTGATGCAATCGGACTCTTTGGTCCCCTGATCTTTGTGGAGGGCCTGGGTCAGAAAACCCTGAATCTTGGGATTCAGGCTCATCCCCACCCCTACACTTACCTCACTATGAGATCACTCAGCCTCAGGAAACTCCTAAAATAACCACCACCCTTAATTCATCTGGAAATTACTCCCTAGACCACCACCCCTGTTTCATCTGGAGATTGCTCCCTGGCCCTGGGCTACAGGAGACCAAATACGATTGAACTCTGTCTCTCAAAGCTCTGCTATCTTCCTGATCAGGATCCTAGATCACTGAGAACCTCTCAGGGCGATAAACCCTCCTTTGCCAACCTTAACTTGGAGACTAGGACTGTGAATTCTTCCCCAAAACCTGACACTGGCCTGGGGAACCTCAAATGCTGTTAGGGTGTCTCATCCCTCAACAAAGGGACCTAGGGTTCTTGATTTTCTTCAAAAAGAAGTCTCTAAAGGGAAAGAAAAATTCTGGGAAGAAGCCAATATACAGAAGCAATGGCACCTCTATCATATCCCTATTCCCAGCTCACTATGCTAGAGGCTCTGGGGAATTTCTCCTTGGATGAGACATGGGACTCCCTCCCTTAGTTGATCTGAGAAATATCACTTTGGATAGGAAAGCTTATTAATTCTGTAATATCTGATACAGCTTGATTTATATAATTTCTCTTTGCCACTGGTTTGGATAAATGTGTTTATTTGCTATTTGATGCATGTGATTTTTGTATAACTAGCACATGGTGGAAAGAGAGTCAAGCCTTACATCCATAGCTTGGAGCACTCCTTCCTTATTAAAGGATAGTGATCAGGGGCATAGTTTGAACCTAAAAAAAATTTCCCCTAGATTAACAATTTTTTTTTGGGGGGGGGTAGATAAAAATTCTGTCCCAGTGCCTCCTTCCCTGGTGGTCCCAATCTCCTGTTCCCCTTCTGGGCAGGAATTTAAAATATCCTTTGGTGAAGGTTGAATCAAGGAGATACTAGAGGGCAAATATGTGGAAAAGTGGGTAGAAGACTGGACCCAGGGGCATGAAGATCCAATTTCAATTCTACCTTCTAATACTTATTAGCTGTGTGACTCTGGGCAAGTCACTTAACTATGTGCCTTTTAATTTTAGCAACTATAAAATAGAGAAAATAATAGCACCCAACTTCCAGCTTTGTGGTAAGGAAAAAGAGAATATTTGTAAAGTATTTTACAAATTTTAAAGTGCTATAAAAGTACTAGCCATCATCACCATTGTTGATATCTAATCATGACTTTCTGTGAACCACATCTTTAAAAAAAAAAAAAAAAAAGCTTTTTATTTTCATAACCTATGCATGGATAATTTTTCACCATTGACCCTTGCATAGCCTTGTGTTTCAGATATCCCCCTCCTTCCCCCTACTCCCTCCCCTAAATGGCAAGCAATCCAATATATGTTAAACATGTTCAAATATATGTTGAATTCAGTATGTGTAAACATTTCTACAGTTCTCTTATTGCACAAGAAAAATCAAATCCAAAGGGAAAATAAATGAGTAAGAAAGCAAAATGAAAGGAACAATGACAAAAAGAGTGAGAATGCTATGTTGTGATCCACATTCAGTTCCCACAGTCCTCTCTTGTCATTGGAACTGGCATCAATCATCTCATTGTTGGAAAGAGTCACGTTCTTCAGGATTGATCATTGTATAATACTGATGTTGCCATGTATAATGATCTCCTGGTTCTGCTTCTTTGTGAATCACATCTTGACAGACCCATGTGAACATGCATAACTTACATGAGTACCACCCACACTTTACAGCAAAATATATTCCAATACCCTCAGAAGCAGCTCAGGAGTGCTCTCTCTCTCTCTCTCTCTCTCTCTCTCTCTCTCTCTCTCTCTCTCTCTCTTTTAAAGTCATAGATAACTCATATCTAGAGTGTCAGGAACTACCTACCAAAGTCTTAAAAAATTGTTTTCTCATTCTAATTGCCCAAAGGTCCCACAACTGATAGATCCACCCAAAGACAAAGTTAACTCAGACTGGCCTAGACTGTTCCAACAGCTCTTTGCATATCAGATCATTCTGGTGAAATGGGAATTTGGGCACTTAACTCATCCCTCCTTTACTATGCTGGTATCACAACACCAGCACTTAGCACAGAACCAGATAAAAAGCAAGTAATTAATAAATATTTGTTGAGTGGTTGATTAGAAGCCACATGACTTAGTCTGATGACTTCACGAAAATATTTGCATTTGCTCATGGGCATATGGCTCTTAGACTGGATCTCGGGGACTAGATCCCCAGGGGTGCTTGGTTTGGCAAAGAGAAGGCTTAGGGCTGACATGGCAGCTGTCTTCAAGTATTTGTGAAAAAGAGATTAGATTTGTTCTGCTTGGCCCCAGGAAACAGAGCTGGGATCAGTGGGAGGAAACTGCAGACTCAGATATAGATTGGACACAAGGAAAATCTTCCCAAACTGTTACAGCAAAGCAAAAAGCAAGTCAACGAGTATTTATTCAATGTCTATTAAGTGCCAAGCACTGTGCTAAGGGTCAGGGATACAAGTATAGTCAGTTCTGGATTTTTTTTTATTTTCAAAAAAGCATGGAACTATGTAAAATCACAGGATTTTGATATGGAAAAAATGGGAAAAGGATACAGCACACAAAAATTCATCAGTGACCACCCCTTTCCCCCCAAAATAGGAATCTTATAAGAAATGGATAAGAAATACATAAATACTGCAATAGTGACAGCTTAAGTCTTGGGCTAACGCTCAGCCCATAAGCTAAACTAATAAAGTCTCATAAAAATTGGGCTGGCCACAATTCCCTGAAGGGTTGGAGGCCATGTTGGAAATGGGGTGGGAAGTGGACCAGTCCTTCTCTTTTCTATTCGTAGCTTCTTTTATAGCAGAAGATATAGAATAAAGGACAAATTATCTTGAAAAAGACCTGAAATTTGCTTGTGGGTGTGTTTATGAACGTCCCATTTGGATACTTTTAATTCCTACCAGATGGGAAACCAGATTTGGGGGAGAGGGGATACTCAGATAGAATTGCTTGGAAGGGTAGTTGTTTGTGAGTTATGAAATAAAATAATTTCCTGCATTTCCAATATTTCTTGAGAAAGAAATCATTTATAGACAAGCTTAAAATTTCTAATAGGCTCAAAATTTCCCATATATCAATTATGTCAGAACAAATTCACATTTTTAGAAACAAGTATCATGGATGAACTAAATATATAAGAAGAAAAAAAAAAAGAAAAACAGTTCCTGCCCTCAAGAAACTTATAATCTAATGGGAGAGACAACAGGCAAAAGATGGAATGAGAGTAGAGAAGAGCATGTTTATTGAAATCTAAAGAGTCAGAAGAATGAGTAAGAGGAAAGTGATGTTTGATCAGCTTGGGCCCCTCCGCAAAAGTTCCCAGGAGGAGCTTACCAATGAGGAAAGAGAGAGCTGAGGAATGTTCTGGGATGACATTAGAATTGAGGCAAAATATCAAAGACTGGAAAATCAGAAACACAGTCCAGAAGACTTGTCTGAAAGAGGAACAGGCTGCTTCTGGAGCCTTCACTGGAAATCTTCTAGCAGAGGCTTTATGAATTCCAATTGGGACTTGAGAAAGGGATCCCTGTTCTGTTATGGATTGAGCTAGATTATTTTTGAGCTTCCTTTTATCCCCAGGATTCGGGGACCACATAGGGCAAGAGTATAAAGGAATCTAAAATGATTAGGAAAAAAAAAAAATTCCCAATGATGACAATATTGAAGCCACAAATAGGATCAAAGGGATTGGTCCAGGTTCCTGGGTCTTAATGGAGGAGGGAGGCCAGTGTTCACAATATACACAGTCATAGTAGCTCTGATGAAAGGCCAGGGCAGTATCCAGGGCAAGACTGCTATTCATGAGGATTGACCATACCCAGATATGGGTTTCATTATTTTATTTTGTTATTTCATCTATGTAACTACCCATCATTTGCTGAGGGCCAAATGAATGATACCTATGAGAAATGCTCCAGAAATTCTGAAGGAGGTTCTTGTGTGTCCTTTGTTCTTGAAGATGACCATGACCTCAGAGAGGGGATGTCATGACCTGCAAGTGGATTGGACTGAAGTGAGAGAGGGCTGTGCAAAGTCATCTGTCTCACTTTCTCTGGAACTATCTATTCTAGCCTCCCAATAGATAGTTCTTTTTATTCCCTTCATTCTTTGGTGAAGGAAATTGGGTGGTGAGAGAGCCATCTTGGAATCGCCTGGAAAGCTTGCCTTCCTCATCTCACCTCCTGGTTTCCTGGCTTCCTTCAAGTCTCAGCTAAAGTCCTACCATCTGCAAAAAGCCTTCCCCAGGCTGCTTTCCTGTTAGTGCCTTCTCACTGGGATTATCTCCAATTTATCCTCAATGTATATTGCTTGCATATATTGTCTCCCAACAGACCAGGAGCTACTAGCCAGTAGGGACTGGTTTCTTTGTACTTTCGAGTCTTAGCATATAGTAGGCATTTAATAAATGCTAGGTTGTCAAATCATCACCAAAAGCCTGCCAGGTACGAGGAATCTTCCTGATTGGCTGAGGTCACCCTCAGCTCACACCTTGGAATCACAAGGCAGGGTCGATCCTAGATGCCCAACTATAAGCATCCCACACCTTTCTCATGCTTCCTCCAGTGCCCAGCATGATGCTGACTGTGTGTTTGTTGAGTTGAACTTATCACTGCATCAGTTAATTGTGTTACAACCTGGGCAAACCACTTGGCCCCTATCTTCACCAGGCAACTCCTGAGTGCCAATCTACTGAGGTGAGATCTGTTTCTGGGGAGGACCCACCCAGAGAGTTCCCAAGGATGACACATTCACAGAACCTTCCCATTTGGACACATTCCTGGATCAATTAATGATAATGTTGATAATAATAATAATATTTATTTAGCAGTTTACTTATTTTGTTTGATCCTTATCACAACCCTGTGAGGTAGCTTATAATAATAATACAATAATATATAACATATACTATAACATAACAATACTATAAACATACTATAATATATAACAATAACTTATAAAATTCTCATATTTCAGATGAGGAAACTGAGGCAAGTAGAAATTAAAGTGATTTGTGTGGGATCACACAGCTAGTAAGTGTTTAAGACAGAATTCTCATTCAGGTTTTCCTGACTCCAACACTCTTTGGTGCCAGTTAGCCACCAGGCCTATAGATATTAAATAGAATTTAAATACTAAAGAGAGTTATTTAGAGACTAAAGCCAGAAAATAGCCAATAGTATTTAGTATTTAATTTAGTATTCATTTTAGTATTTAAATTTAGCAGTAATTTAGTATTAAAATACTAAAAAGTATTTTAGGAGGCTAATAACCAGCTGGATGATAATAAGAGCCTATAACTGGGTAATAAAGGCTTGTGGATACAGAGCCAGTCTTGAGCAGGAGATCGTCTACATTGGCAAAGGAAATTCTTCACGGGGAGCACTAAGGAAATCACAGGTTTGTCTTCTCTCCTTCCCTTTATCCCACCCCGCAAAAAGAACAAAATGGTAGCAACAGAATCAGAGAGAGGGGACAGATCAAAGAAAGGCCATGAAGGGGTGAGCAATAATTCATGATAACTAGATATGAAAGGAGAGGGAACAGTCATAGGATTCTCCAGATTCCAAGGCTGAGAGACTGGAGTGAATGGTGGGGTATCGCCCTCAGGAGCAATAAAGTCAAAAGAAATAGCAACAGGTGTACAAGCTTGACTTGAGTTTGTAAACAAATGCTAGAAAAAGTATTCTAATGACGACCTGGAGTGTATGGCAACAGAACAAGGAGAGTGGGTGCTGAGTTGGGGACCTGAGATGTGGTGTTTTTATGGATGAGATGGAAATCTCAGACCGCAGAGCCAAGCAGCTCAGGGACCAAGCAGTCCAAGAGGGCTTCTTGCCTTGTGTTGGGATTTAATAGTCGATGAGATTTAAAAAGTAGCCAAAGAAAAAGCCTCAGTGCCAGAGTGAAGGGCTGAGCAGCTCTGAGATCAAGCTGGTGGCCATGAACCGTGGCCAAGCCTGTGGACTGACAATCCTGTCCCAACTGAAGGGTGATACCTTGACCCTAACCTGGAAGGCAAAGTAACAGGATTAACAAAGCCTTAGTGGAGCAATTCTCCAGACAGGCAGTGTAGTGTCGGTGTGGACAGTCACTAAATATTTACTGAGCTCTTACTGAAGGCAAGGGACCAGATTATTTGCTAAGGGAGATGCAAACTCAGAGAAGCTGCTCTTGGGGCTTACAGAGCAGAGATTACAAATCATCACAGCTAGGAAGACATCCCCTTGCCTCCCATCTTCACCTTCTCCGTCAGCCCTGAGCCATCCCAGAACCCACCGTCACCAGGCCTGGGAGTCAACAACTCTATTCCTTCTGGTCACATGGAAAATCATCTGGCCTGGCCAGCTGCTCTGTCCTTATGTTCTCCAGGTCCCTGAGACTACCAACTGATCTCCTAAAGTCCCCTGGACTTTGCAATCTGCCTTCAATCAGCACTCTTAAGACTTTCAAGGCTTCCCATCTGTCCAACAGCTGAACTTTCTTTGAGATATTATCTTCCCCCAATTTACAGTGTAAGTTCTTTGAGAAAAGGGACTGTGTCTATTTCTATTTGTAACTCTACACTTAGCCCAGGGTTTGACACACAGCAAGCACTTAATAAGCACACATTCATTTATTCCTCAATACTACACGAATATAAACAAAGCCCAAAGGAAGCAGAGAGAGTAGACATCCCATCTGGCTAGAAAAGGAGTCAGAGAAGGTTTCCTTGGATTACCTAGTGGAATTTAAGCCAAACTTAGGAGGATGGAATATTGACAGATTTAATGGGAGTAAAGGCATTCTAGGCAGAAGTCATTGTGATTAAAAGCACAAAGCACCAGTCAATCAGGAAGTATTTATTAAACTCCTAAAGTATACCAGGCACTGTGTTTCCTTCTGGGAACATAAAGGCAGTGCAACAGCCTTTGATTTCAAGGAGCTGACATTCTTTGGGGAAACTGTCTATGAAAGATATACAAATATGAATATTTATAAAGTAAAAATAAGATAATTTTATTGAGAAACAGGAAATGTGTCCTGTAAGAGGTATTTGAGGAAAACTCTTCGGAAGGCTGGAATGGGCAGGGATCATAACAGACCCTTGAATTCCAGGCTTGGGAACTTGAAGTACATTTTACTGGTTATTCATCTTGTTTGGGGGGTTATTCTACTGCATGGAGGATTTGTGGAAAGGGTGAGATTAAGACAAAAAGAAAGGTTCAAGAGAAGAGGAAGGAGTCAGAGAATTGGGTGAAAAGAGACTGATAGTGTAAAGAGGGTGAGAATGGATGGAAGGTAGAGTGAGACCCCCGGAGAGCAAGAGAAGGTAAGAGAAAACCTCGGCAATATGTGTGTTGGGGGGTGGGAGTTAGCTGGGGGTGGAAAGATGATAGAAGAAGATAGGATGCTGAGGGTGGTTTGGGACTGGCTTATTCTCTTGGGCTTTCATTTCAGGGCTTAACCCCTGCTGTGCTCTGCTCAGACCCTTTTTAATAAGTATCAGGAGAAATCCTGAGCTGGGAAGGAGTCCTGGATTCTGGGCTTGCCTCTACCACTGTGTCACTGCCAAATCCACCTGGATTCTGGACTCCATTCCCTCCCACCCCTTTGAAAATTTGTTTCACTGACCAAAGATTCTCTTGCTTGACTTTTATTTTTCCATCCATCTCTCCTGCATCCCCTCTTGCTGTTTACAAACCCTCTGAGATCTATTCTTGTCTAAAAACAAATCTCCTATCCTGCCACCTTCTCAAGCTATTGTATTCTCCTTCTAGTTGCTGGCAAAGGAAGGCGAATTCTCTCTCAGCTTCCTCTTTTTCACTGCTTACTCACTGCCTCCCAGTATCCCCCCAGCAGGCTCCCCTCCATTGTCCCCAATGTCTCCTTTTGCCAAGATCATCCATCATCTCCCAATCACCAGCTCCAATGGTATGTTCTTCACAACCTTCTTCTTTGAGCAACCCCGAGTCTTTGACACATACCCAAAAACAATTAGATATTTGAGGAATTGGATGTAACTTTCTGCAGCATTTGGCCATTACTGGTGACTCCTCCCTCCTTAATAATCTCTCTTCTGGTTTCTCTGGTGGCCTGGGCCTCTGGACTTGTTTACTTCGGCTGTTTTATCATCCTATTTGTGTCCCACTAAGTGGAGGTGGTCCCCCAAGGCTCAGTCCTCGACTTTTTCTGCTCCCTGTTGTCTCCTGCACTATAGACTCCCAGGCTTCCAATTATCACTTCCCAGGGGTTGACTCCCAAATCCACATCTCTGGTTCTGACTTCTCCCCTGGGCTCTGGTATTTTACTTTCAACTTCCCATGGGACATCTCCACCTGGATGCCCTGAGAAACCTTAAACTTACCATGAATCAAATCCATCCTCTTCACTCCAGAATCTGTCCCTTCCCCCCCCCCCCACAATTTCCTCATCTCTGGTGACAATATTATCCTTCCTGGTACCCAAGCTTGGAAAAACTTCAATTACTCTTCCCTCTTTTTATCCTCAAGCCAATTAGTTGTCAAGTCCCAATGATCCTACCTCCCAAATATTTCTTACATCTCTCCCCTAAGCTTTCCCTTTCCACTGCTACCTCCCTATTTTAAACCATCATCTCTCTCCTAGAGTACTGGAATAATCTACTGTCTTTTCTCCCTGCTTACAATCTCCCCCTTCCTAGATCTTTCCTTCATATATCTACCAAAATTATCTTTCTAAAGCATTAGTATTACTGACCATTAGTCAAAAACCTTTACAGTTCCCCTTTGCCTACACCATAAAATACAGATTGATGTAATAAGGACTCTGAGTCTCCCTCGTTTTTTGTGGAGGGTGGGTTACCTGGCCTGGAGAAATTCCTAAAAATGATCCCCATCCGCCTGAATCTCCCTTGGGAAAGCTATCTGGTTCCCCACAGGAAACTCCCACTTCCCAAATGATCTGGGAATTCCTTTGGTCTGGTAAACCATCACCACACTTTATTGATTTGAAAATTAGCCCCTAATCACTCCCTGTCCCTCGAACCATAGAAAGCTAATAAAAAACAAGATTCTGTACCCAAACCTTTGCTAATTCCTATGAGGAACTGGCCCACTGAGTGGTTTCTCACTGAAAAAAACCTCATCTTTGCCAAAAACCTACCTTTGCTAATTCCTAATCAGGAAGCAGCCCGCTGAGGAAATAGTTTCTCAGTGAATAAACCCTTTTTACCAAAAAATCTCCCTTGCAGATCAGGACTGCAAATTCCTTCACAAAAAACTTGCGACCCCAACCCATCGCTATCAGGGTATCTCTCACCCTTCATTTCTCACCCATCAACAGTATGACATTCAAGACCCTCTCTACACAGACTCCAATAGATCTTTCTAGCCTTGGATCTCATCTTTCACTTTTCCATCTTGGTGCATTTGCCCAGAGTATCCCCCTTCAACCAATCTAAATGCTTAGCATAAATACACACACACACACACACACACACACACATCCTATTTATGTCCTTCTAAGTCCAGCTCAGGTGACACCCATCCCATAACACCTTCTCTGATTCCCTTTTCCCTCAAATCTCTCTGGTCTCACCTCCCACCCCCTAATAAATTCAAGGAGACTTTAGTTCTTAGCTCATTTTGCAGGGTCCAGAGAACATTTCACACCTGGCCCAGTCCTTCTCCTCCTTTCCACTTACAAGTTAATGAATCATTTTCCTTCAGGGCACCCATCCAAAGCCAACCTCCAGCTTTCCCAGTGCACAAAGAATTCACACAGAGAGTAACAATAATCCACAGTTTTCTCTTGATGGTAGTAGGTAGAGTATGCTCAAGCCTAGGCTGGCTATTTGAAATTCTCAGGGTCTCGATTTCCTCATCGGTCAAACTGAGGGGGTTAGACCCTAACCTCCAGGGTCGCTTCCATCTGTAGTGCTCTGGGACGCGTTCAGTTCTCTGGGACCCTCATTTTTTTTTTTTTTTGACAAAGATATTAGAGTGATTTGTCACGTCCTTTTGATATGGTATGGCTTCTAGGGAAATATAGCGGTGGTTTTGGGGTCTCCTGACCTTGGTGGGGCTTCTGTTCTAACAAAAAGTCAGTAGTCCTAAATCTTCTAGCTTTGGAATCTGCCTCAGGAAACCCCCACCCCCAATGTCTGAACACTCCTTAGCCAGATAGCTTCTGGCCTCTGGAAACTCCCACAGCTCAAACTCCTAAGACAAAAGACCACCCCTCAATTCATTGCTGACTTTAATCTGGTCAGTCATAATCTAATCAGCTGAGAACGGAGACCACTCCTTCCTACCTACAGCCATAGAATTAGCAGATCTCTGACTGAAAGCTGGATGAATGATCTTGCTTCTGTTTCTCTGCTGAGCTCCCTTACAATTCAGCCTGCTTTTATAATGGCGTTATATTTGCAATAAAGCTTTGCTCCTTGTCTAAGGAGATGGGTTCAAGCCTGCAAATTCTTTTTTTTTTTTTTAAATTTTTATTTAATAATTACTTTATATTGACAGAATCCATGCCAGGGTAATTTTTTTTTTACAACATTATCCCTTGCACTTGTTTCTGTTCCGATTTTTCCCCTCCCTCCCTCCACCCCCTCCCCTAGATGGCAAGCAGTTTTATATATGTTAGATATGTTGCAGTATATCCTAGATACAATATATGCTGCAAATTCTTTTGATACCTCATTATGCCAGTCTGGAAGTCCAAACTTTTGGGCTCCTCCCTTCCTAACTTTAATGTTTTTCCAGTCTATTTTACAGATGAGAAAACTGGGGCAAACAGAGTTAAGTAACTTGCTAGTAAGAGTCTGAGGCAGATTTTAACTCGGGTGGATGAGTTTTCCCGGCTCTAGGTCCGGCACTATCCACTGCGCCATCAGGTTTCCCTCTGGAATATTTACCCACGCAACAAAGGATGACCTGGGGAAGCAGGGAGAAACTTGTTGGGTCTTTAGGGAAACTTAGCATGTCTCAGCACACTCTTAAGCTGATATTGTGGAAGGAGGCAGCCTGACTCCCAACGCAGTCGGATCTCTGGCAATAGGGCACTTCTGAGGGTCGACAGCCCCATCTTTGCTTCCGATGTTTTCAAAGCAATGCATGATGCTGATCTAAAGGGGAGGGAACAATCAAGCTTTAACATGACTTCACGACAATTCGTCCTCTGTCCGAGGGAACTTCTCTCCAAGTCTTGTCCAAGTGCCAAAAAACACAGGCCATTTTGTCTATAATAACAATAGTAATATTCTGAAAGATTTGTCATTTCTCTGGTGTGGGTGTTCCCCCAGCTGACACAGATTGCCACGAGGTCTTCCATTACCATCCCATAATTGATGAATGAATGGATAATTTAAATGTAGATCTCACCCCTCAAAAGACCAAGGTCATGGATTAAATCCATATTTAGATTTGTAAGCTTCATGCTGTCAGTTATTCAGTCAATAGGCAAGAAATAAGCATTTATTAAGCTCCTACTATGTGCCAGGCACAGTGTTAAGCACTTGGAGATGCAAATAAGAAGCAAAAACACCCCACCCTCTAGGAGCTCTTGAATTTAATAAAAAGGGATTTGACATTCAGAGTTATGAGCTCTAGCTCAGAGGTGTACATTCTGTTAGCGGAGGCAGAGAGGCTGCTAGATCTAGAGCTCAGAGGCAGGATTGTCCGGCCTTTGCTTAAACACATTCAGCAATAAGGGAAACAGCATGATATTGTGCCCAGAACTCTGGACGTGGAGTCACAACCACTTGTTATGCGGCCACAGGCAAGTCACTTTATCTTCTGAGCCTCAATTTCCAAATCTGCAAAAAGGGGAAAACATTTCTACTATTTATTTCACTGGAAAGGATGCAATCATTTATTTGTTAAGTATATAGCAAGTGCCAGACACTATTCTGTTATTTCATTTAATTCTCAAAACAACCTTGGTTTTCCTATTCATTTTTTTCCCCAGTCTGATTTGATTTCTCTTCTGCAGCAAAATAATTGTATAAATATATCGGATTTAACATGTATTTCTACCATGTTTAACATATATATTGGACTTTCCATGTAGAGGAGGAGATGGGCAAAGGTGGGGGGACGGGGAGGAAGAGAAGGGATTGGAACACAAGATTTTGCAAGAGTTAATGTCACAGAACTATCCAAGCATATGTTTTGAAAAAAAAAAAAAACACTTCTTGATAACTAAAAAAACAAAAACAAAAAAACAACCCTGGGGTGCAGGTGCTATTATGATCCCCTTTTTACAATTGAGGAAACTGAGGCAGTGATTATATGCCTTACCCAGCGTCACACAGGTATTATCTGAGACCACTTTTGAACTCACGTCTTCCTGACTCCAAGCACAGCATTCAGTTATGAGAGATGATTTATTTGGACCCCTACTCTATTCCTATCAGTATTATCAATCTGATGCAATATCTAAATCATATCAAAGGCCCCAAAGCTGTGAGCTGCAGATTCTAAGTTCACTTGTTTGACTACAAGAAGTTAACTGAGGCTCTCCACCTTTGTTTTTCCTTGTCACGGTGACCAAGTCCAAGTGGCAAAAGTGACGACTATATGGAAAGTCCTCAAAATATATTTGTATCTCCAGACCAGTCTCTTGTTCAATAGGAGCAGGTGACCTTCTTATAACCACTTAGGTCACTGACTGTGATGGCTGGTACCATTTTCTCCTGCCCAACCCAAGGAGAAAGCTGTCCATCTTGTGTGGAGATATTCCTTACCTCACTCACCTTGTGGCCCTGCTGACATATTATGTTGTTTATTTTAGCTTATGCATCACATATCAGTGAACGGAATTATTCTGCCTTTGGTGTGGCCATTCTTGAATGACTGGACATCTAGCCCTATAAGAATAGGACCCTGGGAGGGGGAAGTATCTCAGAACATGAGAAACATCTGAGGTTTTCTTCATTAGAGGGAACCCTGGACCCATTAATAAAGTGCCACTGGCCTGGAGAAAACTATATGAACGATGCTAAGTGAAGTGAGCAGAACCAGGAGAACATTGTACACAGCAACAAGATCATATGATGATCAATTCTGATGGATGTGGCTCTTTCCAACAATGAGGTGAGTCAGGCTATTTTCAATGGTCTTGTGATGGAGAGAGCCATCTGCACCAGAGAGAGGCCTGTGGAACTGTGTGTGGATCACAACATAGTATTTTCACCTTTTTTCACAGCATAGTATTATTTTTTGTTGTTTTTTGCTTGCTTTTTTTTTCCTTTTTGATCTGACTTTTTCTTGTGCAGCATGATAATTGTGGAAATATGGATAGAAGAATTGCTCATGTTTAACATATATTGGATTATTTGAGGTCTAGGGGAAGGGATTGGGGGAAGGGAGAGAGAAAAAAATTTGGAGCACAAGGTTTTGCAAGGGTGAATATTGAGCAGACTGTTGGAGGAGATGTGGGAAAACAGGGAAACTGATGCATTGTTGGTGAAATTGTGAACACATCCAGCCATTCTGGAGAGCAATTTGGAACTATGCTCAAAAATTATCAAACTGTGCGTACCCTTTGATCCAGTAGTGTTTCTACTGGGCTTATACCCCAAAGAGATACTAAAGAAGGGAAAAAGACCTGTATGTGCCAAAATGTTTGTGGCAGCCCTGTTTGTAGTGGCTAGAAGCTGGAAAGTGAATGGATGCCCATCAATTGGAGAATGGCTGGGTAAATTGTGGTATATGAACGTTATGGAATATTATTGTTCTGTAAGAAATGACCAGCAGGATGAATACAGAGAGGACTGGCGAGACTTACATGAACTGATGCTGAGTGAAATGAGCAGGACCAGGAGATCATTATATACCTCAACAACGATACTGTTTGAGGATGTATTCTGATGGAAGTGGATTTCTTCGATAAAGAGAGTTAATTTAGTTTCAATTGATCAACGATGGACAGAAGCAGCTACACCCAAAGGGTGTACTGGGAAAGAACACTGGGAAATGAATATAAACTGTTTGCATTTTTGTTTTTCTTCCCGGGTTATTTGTACCTTCTGAATCCAAGTCTCCCTGTGTAACAAGAGAACTATTCAGTTCTGCAAACATACATTGTATTTAGGATATACTGTGACATATTTAACATGAATAGGACTGCTTGCTGGAGGAGGGGGTGGAGGGAAGGAGGGGAAAAATTGGAACAGAAGTGAGTGCAAGGGATAATGTTGTAAAAAATTATCCTGGCATGGGTTCTGTCAATAAAAAGTTATTTAAAAATAAATAAATAAATGAAATACCCAATTTTACAAAGGGGGGGTGGGGGTGAATATTGAAAACTATCTGTTCCTGTTTTGAAAAGCCAAAAGTTTTGTTCAAAAAATGCATTGGCTCAGAGCTCTGCCTCACACTGTAGATGTGATCATTTTAATTCCCACACTATCCATTGTGCCACCCAGCTCTCTCATTTGATTTGGCAGTTTAGACTTGTAATTCCGTTGTTATAGGAAAGGTCCCGTGAGGGACTCCAATAACTCTTCTCCATTTTGTAGTATTGGAGAGTTAGCCGCCCAGAGGCAATAAAAGGTTAAATGACCAGTTTCAACAAAATGCCAGTGACAGCCAACAAGCATCTGAGGGGGGCCATTAAACCAAGCTCTGATCCGGGCTGTTTACCCTATCACCCTGCCACTCTGGGGCTTGTTAGAATGATAAAATGAGGGAAAGTCTTTTGTAATCAAATAAAAAGTCAGGTCAGCTACTAAATCTGCCTCTTTGTAACTCACACCCATTGTACTTAGCTCTCCCAGGGCCAAACAAAACAAAACTAATCTCTTTTCCCCATGGCAGCCCTTCAAATATCTAAAGACTGCAAGCCCGTCACTACCCACCCAGCTCTCTGAACTAAATATCCTCAGAACCTTTCAACCTTTCATTGGAAGGCTCGGGTCCTTCACGACCCTCCTTCTCTCTCGCTCCAGCTGGTCGGTGTCCCTTTGGAAAGCGCGGAGCCATCACAATAGTCCCGATGTGGTATGAGCATCCCACGGCAGCAGGCGGTGTGAATACCCCCCCAGCATACCGCAGAGGATTATATTATTTTTAGCAACGGGATCACACTGTTAACTCCTGCTAACCTTGCAGTGTGCTTTGGAAACCTCTGGAGGTTGGGGGTTCCCCCCTCCCATGTGAAACTGCTGCCAGATCAGGTTTTCGCCCCCTATACTCCCTCACCCCTGACTCAGGCCGGATCCCAGCGCCCCAGAACTATTCCTTGGCCACATTACCAGCAAATTGCCGGTAGGATTCCACTGAACAAACACTTCTTTAGCGCCTACTATGGGCAGAGGGCACCGAGTGTGGCAGCCTGGTCTGCCTCGGAGACATCATCTTGGAAGAGGGCTTGGGCCATCTAAAAACCTCCTGAAAAAGTGACTTGTTAACAAGGAGGCTTCCTTCTGGGACAGCTGCAGAAAGGTATCCTTAGCGCCTTCTTTTGGGGGGACGAGGCTGGGGGTGGCCAAGTATCAGAATGAAACACACATAGAGCCGGAGTTTTGCCATTTGCTGCGTGTGTGGTGGTTTTCAAATCAATTAACTTCTGTAAGCCTCAGTTTCTTTATCTGTACATGTATTGTGCCACAGTTCTCTTTTATTATCCTGCCTCAGTTTCCCTAAATTGTCCTGCCTCAGTTTCCCTGAATTGTTCTGCCTCAGTTCCTAATTGTTCTGCTCAATCCTGCAACACCACCCCTCTCCTAATCATGATGGTCCAGATAAGGAGAAAGACCTTCTATCTTAGACATCATCAAAATGTCTGGGGCCTCTCCCCATCCCAATTTATCATAATGTCAGTGCCTCCCTTCACCCTGTCAGAATCGGACTAATAGTCCTGTTCCTGCTCTCCGAGCTCTGACTCCGCCCCTGCCTCAGTCTACCCCCATAGCTGAGCCATGTGTGTATATATACATATACACTTCATGGGAAACTCACATTAGTTGCTGGATGCTTTGGACATCAGTCTTGGGGTCAGCATGCCCCCAGCACAATCTCTCCCTTTCAAAAAAAAATATTAAAAACTCTCTCATTTCTATCTTGCCTCAGTTTCTCCAGCATTACACAGGATGTTGCATCTTTCTCAGTCACAACCCCATTTGGGGTTTTCTTGGCAAAGATGCTGGATTAGCTTGCCATTTCTTTCTCTGGCCCATTTTACAGAGGAGGTAAATAGGAATTACATTTACCTTGATTTTTCCATCTCTAAAATGGGGGTAATAATAACATCCACCTTGCAGGGTTATTGTGAGAATCGAATGAGATAATAATAGTAAATTGTTTAGTTTTAAATAGTTTAGCACAGTGCCTGGCTCAGAGTAAGAGCTAAGTAAATGTTAACCATTATTATTAGCTATTATTAGTAAGAGCTCATGACAGCATAAACTTGAGCTTTTTTCTTCAGGGTAAAAATTGAGGAAGAGTTCCCAAACTCCTGCTTTTTTGGCTTCTACCTCGTTGTTGACCCAGCTTTGTGGGTGGGTATTGTGATTATTTCCAGAGGCTCAGAACCTCCCCCCTTCTCCCACCAGCTCTCCAGCTACTTCGCCTCCACCCCCAGCCTCTACCTTTGCTTCGGGCATGCTGCTGCTGTCAATCCCAGAGCAGAGCTATTCTGAGAGGGCTTTGAGAGGTCCTGAAACTCTCCACAGATGGGCAGCCTGGCTGTCGGCGGTGGAGGGGTCTGGCCTTTGGCGAGGCCGCTGGTTGGTGCCTGAGGAAGGCTGGTCTTTGGCCAGCCTCCCTTCTCTCCCGAGCACAGCTAGAGTGGGGCTCCAATGACCTCACCTAATCTCCCCAGCTCCTTGCCCACTAATCCCTGGGCGAGAGTTAGCGAGTTATGTCGTGGAACCCAGAGCTCTAGATCAGAGTCCTGTCCTTAGTACTTACAGAAATGCAACCGGGGGCACGTCCACCCCTCTGAGCTGCAACTTCCTCATTTACAAAATGGGAACAGTAACATCCACCCCTCCCTCTTCCCACAGTTGTTCATACAGAAAGAACTCTGTAAAACTTAAAGCTTTATGGAATTGGGATTATCTTTGGCCAAAGGACTATAAACATTTAAAAAAAATTATTAGTATTATTATTGTTATTATACCGTTGCCAGATATCAACAAATACGAATATTACCTTATATTAAAAAAAGAGAAAAAGAGGATTGTATATGAAATTGCAAATTTATTATATATAGCTTATTTTCAGGAAAGTCTCAACATTGTCCTGGATCGCTGTCTCCTTCCCAACTTCTTTCATTTCTTTTCCTTCATTGCTGCTTTTTTCTTGGTTTTCTTTTAGGAGGGGAGGGAGGAAATCATTATCATTGCTCTCTCCTTCCTCCTATCACTTCCCTCCTCCAAAAGCCCATTCTTATCCCATATGAGCAAAGTTAAGCAAAAAAAAATCCATACATTGGCCGTCTCATTCTACACTTGGAGGCTATCACTCCATGATCAAGAAGTATGACACGACCTCCATCATCAGTTTCCTGGAGAATGGTTGTTCATTGAATTGATCAAAGTTCTCCCATCTTCAAAGCTGTTTTCCCTTCCAATGGGGTAGTCATTGTATAAATCGTTTGCCTGGTTCTATTCATTTTTCTCTGCTGGAATTCTTTCAAATCTCAGATTTCTCTGACTCCATTCCTATTGTCATTTCTTATAATATAATCATATTCCATTAGTTTCAGATACCCTCATTTTTTTCAGGCACTCTCTAATTATTGGGGAACCACTTTGGTTCCAATTGTTGCAACAAAAAGTTCTGCTATAAATATTATTATACACATGAGTCTTTCCCCTCTTTTTTCCCATCTCTTTAGAGGGGTATATGTCTCATAGTACTATTACTGAGTTAAAGGGTATATACACCTTTGATCTAGTGGTGTCAATACTGGGCCTATATCGCAAAGAAATCATAAAAGAGGGAAAAGACTCTCATGTGTAAAAACACTTGTAGCAGCTCTTTTTGTAGTGGCAAGGAACTGGAAACTGAGTGGTTGCCCATCACTTGGAGAATGGCTGAATAAGTTATGGTAAATGATTGTTATGGAATATTATTGTTCTATAAGAAATGATCATCAGGAAGATGTCAGAGAGACCTGGAGAGACTTACAGGAATTGATGCTGAGGGAAGTGAATAGAACCAAGAGAACACTGTACACAGCAACAATGATCATTATGTAATGATTAGGACAGCGAGATGGATAGAACATCCACCCTGGATTAAGTAAAACCTGAGTTCAAATCCAGCCTCAGACACTTAACCCTTCCTAGCTATATGATCCTGGGCAAGTCATTTAATCCCAAATGCCTCACCAAAAAAAAAAAAAAAAAAAAAAAATTATGTGATGATCAATTGTGAATCAATGAAGTGATTCTGGCATTAACAAGATTCTGGTGGACGTGGCTCTCTTCAACAATGAGATGATTCCCTGTCAGATTGACTAATGATGAATGTTGGAGGGGATGTGGGAAAATTGGGACACTGATGCATTGTTGGTGGAGTTGTGAATGAATCCAACCATTCTGGAGAGCAATCTGGAATTATGCCCCCAAAGTTATCAAACTGCATACCCTTTGATCCAGCAAGTGTTACTACTGGGCTTATACCCCAAAGAGAAACTAAAGAAGGGAAAGGGACCTGTATGTGCCAAAATGTTTGTGACAGCCCTGTTTGTAGTGGCCAGAAACTGGAAATTGAATGGATGCCCATCAATTGGAGAATGATTGGGTAAATTGTGGTATATGAATGTTATGAAATATTATTGTTCTGTAAGAAATACCAGCAGGATGAATACAGAGAGGACTGGTGAGACTTACATGAACTGATGCTAAGTGAAATGAGCAGATCCAGGAGATCATTATATACCTCAACAACGATACTGTATGAGGATGTATTCTGATGGAAGTGGATTTCTTTGATAAAGAGATCTAATTCAGTTTCAACTGATCAAGGATGGACAGAAGCAGCTACACCCAAAGAAAGAACACTGGGAAATGAATATAAACTGCTTGCATTTTTGTTTTTCTTCCCGGGTTATTTATACCGTCTGAATCCAAGTCTCCCTGTGTAACAAGAAAACTGTTCAGTTCTGCCCACATATATTGTATCTAGGATATACTGTGACATATTTAACATGTATAAGACTGCTTGCCATCTGGGAGAGAGGGTGGAAGGAGGGAGGGGAAAAATTGGAACAGAAGTGAGTGCAAGGGATAATGCTGTAAAAAATTACCCTGGCATGGGTTCTGTCAATAAAAAGTTAAAAAAGAAAAGAAAAGAAAAGAAAAGAAATGACCAGCAGGAAGAATACAGAGAGGCTTGGCGAGACTTACATGAACTGATGCTAAGTGAAATGAGCAGAACCAGGAGATCATTATACACTTCGACAACGATATTATATGAGGATGTATTCTGATGGAAGTGGATTTCTTTGACAAAGAGACCTAATTGAGTTTCTTTTTTTTTTTTTTTAATTTTTATTTAATAATTACTTTATATTGACAGAGTCCATGCCAGGGTAATTTTTTTTTGCATTATCCCTTGCACTCGTTTCTGTTCCTATTTTTCCCCTTCCTCCCTCCACCCTCTCCCCTAGATGGCAAGCAGTCCTATATATGTTAGATATGTTGCAGTATATCCTAGATACAATATATGTTTGCAGAACCGAACAGCCTAACTGAGTTTCAATTGATAAATGATGGACAGAATCAGCTACACCCAAAGAAAGAACACTGGGAAACGAATGTGAACTATTTGCATTTTTGTTTTTCTTCCGGGTTATTTTTACCTTCTGAATCCAATTCTCCCTGTTCAACAAGAGAACTGCTCAGTTCTGCACACATATATTGTATCTAGGATATACTGCAACATATCTAACATATATAAGACTGCTTGCCATCTAGGGGAGGGGGTGGAGGGAGGGAGGGGAAAAATCGGAACAGAAATGAGTGCAAGGGATAATGTTGTAAAAAAAATTACCCTGGCATGGATTCTGTCAATATAAAGTTATTATTAAATAAAATAAAATATTAAAAAAAAAAGGAAGTGGATTTCTTCAACAAAGAGATCTAACTCAGTTTCAATTGATCAACGATGGACAGAAGCAGCTACACCCAGAGAAGGAACACTGGGAAATGAATGTAAACTGTTTGCATTTTTTTTTCTTCCCAGGTTATTTTTACCTTCTGAATCCAATTCTTCCTGTGCAACAAGAGAACTGTTCAGTTCTACACACATATATTGTATCTAGGATATACTGTGACATATTTAACATGTATAAGACTGTCTGCCATCCAGGGGAGGAGGTGGAGGGAGGGAAGGGAAAAATCAGAATAGAAGTGAGTGCAAGCGATAATGTTGTAAAAAATTACTCATGCATATGTACTGTCAATAAAAAGTTATAATTATTTTTTTAAAATAAATAATGAAAAAAAAAAAAAACAATGAGATGATTTAGGCCAGTTCCAATAATCTTGTGATGAAGAGAGCCATCTACACCCAGAGAGAGGACTGTGGGAACTGAATCTGGATCAAAACATAGAATTTTCATTCTTTTTGTTTTTGTTCGCTTGCATTTTGTTTTCTCATTTTTTTCCTTGTTGATCAGTTTTTTTGTGCAGCAAGATAATTGTATAAATATGTATACACACATCAGATTTAACATATTTTTTAACATGTTTAACATATTGGATTGCTTGCCATCTGGGGGGACGTGGGGGGAAGGGAGGAAATTTGGAACACAAGGTTTTGCAAGGGTCAATGTTGAAAAATTATCCATGCATATGTTTTGGAAAACAAAAAAACAAAAGACAATGAAGTGATTCAAGGCAAGTCCAATAGACTTTGGATGGAAAATGCTATTCGCATCCAGAGAGAGAGTTATGGAGACTGAATATGGATAGAAGTATAGTATTTTCATCTTTTTTATTTGATTCTTTCTTTCTCATGGCTTTTTCCTTTTTGATCTGATTTTTCTTGTACAACATAACAAATATGGAAATATGTTTTAAAATATTATACAGGAATAGCTAGATGGTTCAGTGATTAAAATACCAGCCCTGAAGTCAGGAGAATCTGAATTCAAATCTGACCTCAGACACTTACTATTTCCTAGCTGTGTGATCCTGGGAAAGTCACTTAACTCCAATTACCTAGAAAGAAAGAAAGAAAGAAAGAAAGAAAGAGAGAGAGAGAGAGAGAGAGAGAGAGAGAGAGAGAGAGAGAGAGAGAGAGAAAGGGAGAAACAAAGAAACAAGAGAGGAAGGACGGAAGGAAGAAAGGAAAAGAGGAGGAAGCAAGGAAGGAAAGAAGGAAGGAAGGAAGGAAGGAAGGAAGAAAAGAAAGAAGGAGGAAGGAAGAAAGGAAGGAAGGAAGGAAGAATTGCACATATTTAACTTCTGTCAGATTACTTGTTGTCTTGGGAAGGGTGGAAGTAAGAGAAGGAGGAAGATAAATTTGGTACACAAAGGTTTTTGTTTTTTTTAAGCTATTGGCAAATGGCGCTAGTTCTTATATATCTGTGTCAATCTGTATCAATATCTGCCTTAGATATCAGACTTTTACCAGAGAAATTCATTGCAAAGTTTTATTTTTCCCCAAAAATAATCATTTTGCTATAATAGTTCTAAGAGCAGTTAAATCGGGCCAGTAACATTGAGCTGGGGCCACTGGGAGAAAAAGAGTGACTGCATGGAGCTTGGAAAATGTGAAGTGTTGTCCCTGCTATGACACCCTCCATCTGAAACCAGCAACACTTACAGTCACAGGTCCGGGCAGACGACATCTGCAAGATCACACCACCTATAAAAGCTAACACTTCCAGGCTGTGACTCAGGTAGGGATTTAGGGAAATATCCTAGCTCAAAACCATCCTAATCCTTGTCCTGCACTAATAGGGAGTCTGATTTCCTGGCATCCCTCTGAACAATGGCACAAATGAGGCAGCTGCCACTGAAATGATTCTGCCGTCTCCCCATATCCCTGGTGACTCAGAGGACCAGTGGGATACTGGATTTCAACCAACCTCTTCTGTAATTACGTGAGAACATCCCACAACGGGAAAGTGGTCACAAAAGCAATCAGTAGATGGATATTCATGGTTCGACGTTAGCTGCCAAGTGAGCTACAAAGTATAAGCCATGGTAGTTCTTACCTCCAAGGTAATTGAGTTTGGAAGACAGGATCCACACTCCTGAAAAGAGGAGTAACAACACAAGACAGTATGTGCTGGCAGAATGGCAGGCAGGAAATCTGGATTCTAGTCCTGGATTCCTCACTAGCTTGGTGTGTGACCATGGGCAGGTCACTACCTAATTCCAAGACACGGCTTCTTCATCTACAAAATGAAAGGGTTGGGCTAAATGATCGCTAATGTTCTTTCCAGATTCGACACCTCATTCAATACCCTCCTTGGTATCGATATTAATCACCATGGGAGTACAGAGGAAAGTTTTTTTGGGTTAGAGAGATCGGGGAGGGGGCAACAGCGGGCCTTGGAGTCCTGCTGTGACTCACTTCCTCTGGGGCTCACTTGGAGACCTAACAGGGGACAACACGCTATATGTCTGATATAGAAATGGAGTAAAGAAAAGTTAGTTTATATCCTGCCCTCCTAAGAGATTAGCTGTATCAGTACAAAGCATTTAAATAACACGGGGATTAATGACTCACCAGGGAGAGTTTTTAAAGCTAAGCCTGATCTGAACAGGTGTGGCCCCCAGATCCACAAATTCCCTTGCACCTATAAATAGAACTTGGATCAGTACTCAGAGAAGTCAAAATTCTGTCTTTGTTTATACAAAACTAAATAGGAGCCGATGTGATCCAACAAGCATTGATGAAATGCCTGTCATAGGGCAGGCCCTGTGCTGAGGATACAAGGGCAAAAGCAAAAGGAATTCCTGCTCTTAAGAGGCTTCCGTTCCATGGAGGTATTTCTATGTGAACTCTAGGATGCTCCTATAAAATAAATGATGCTTACACAAAGACCAGAAGAACAGTAAGAAAAGTCACAGATCATCGTATACACAGATTTAGAGGGTTATATATAGTGTTCACTTAGTAGCAACTGCTTCAACCTTTCCAGAACAGAACTCATCTTTCCCTTAAACTTCCCTCATGCCTTCTTTCTGTATTACTGTTGAGGGCACCACCCTTTTCAATGCCCCAGACTCATAATCTGGGAGCTATCTTGGACTCCTCACTATCTCTCACTGCCCCCACCTTGTCCATTCTATTACCAATTTCACCTTTGCAGCATCCCTTGAATATATCCCTTTCTCTCCTGCTGACATCGTCCCCATGCTCCTGCAAGCCCTCATCACCTTGGACCACTGTAATAGCTAATGGTCTCAAGTCTTTCCCCTTTCCGATCCATCCCCCATTTAGCCACCAAAGTATAGGGTGGATTCTGACCCCGCCACTGACCCTACACGCAGTAGACTCCAGTGGCTCCCTGTCACCTCCAGGACCAAATACAAAACTCTGTATTTAGCCTTTGAAACCCTTTATAACTTAGCCTCCTGCTGCCTTTCCAGTCTTCTTATAGCCACTTGCTGTTCCCATGGTTCTCCTGCTCCTGGCATTTTCTCTGGCTATCCTCCGGGCCAGGAACACTCTCCCTCCTCAAGGTCTGCCTCCTAAGCTCACAGATTTTTTTTAAGTCCAAACCAAAATCTCATCTCTTAAAGGAAGTTTTTTCCCAACCTTTCCTAATCCTAGTGCCTTCCCTCTCTCAATTATTTCCTATTTCTTCTTGCATTGTGTGTATTTGCAGGTAGCTTGCTTTGTATATATGTCTGCATGCTGTCTTCCCTGTTTAATTGTAAGGTTCTTGAGAGCAAGAACTCTTTTGCCTCTTTTCATACCCTCAGCTGTTGACATAGTGCCTGGCGGATAGTAGGTACTCAATAGAGGTTTCACTGATTATTAACTCCCAATTGCATGATCCATTTTTTTTTTCTTTTGTCTGGACGTTCAGACTAACAAAATAAGAGAAGAGGGAGGCAACATGGTACAGGTGAAAGGGTGCTGACTGACACTGGAGGAATGAGTTCAAATCTTGCCCCTGATGGTTACTCTCTAGCTCATCTTAGGTAGGTCACTGAATTTCCTGACCTTTACTTCCTTCAACTTTAAATGAGGAGGTTGGATCTTTGGCTTCAGAAAGCACATTTACTCAAGATCTATGTTCCTAGAAAACCAAGGTGTGCGCTTCAAGTGCACATTTTGCTTGGTCATCCCATTTTCTTGCGGGAGGCCCCCCTGAGCAGAACCCGCTGCCTGCTGGAAGAAAAAATGGCGGCAGCCACCTTGACAGAGTACTCTGGTTCACGCAGGGCTCGGTCTGTTCAGTGTCATTGGATGGCTAAACTCTTCAGCTTAAGCCCAGGAAATAAACTTTCTCCAAGAGACAATCCAGGTGCGGAGCCCGAGGCCTTCGTGGCAGGAATATCCTCAGATGAGTCAGGGAAGGAGGCTAGCTGATAAATAAAGAGGTTACAACTGTAAGAGGGGAGCTGTTGCTCCAGGGGGTCTCTGGGGGCCCCCACTGCTTTATGGACTCCACCTTCCCCCCAAGTTGGGGCTTTTTCCCACTGAGATAATTATGTGTGATTACAGTTAAGTTCATGGCACCCAGCTGTCCCCCTCAGCACTTAGCAAGACCGAGGTACTCAAAGTACTCGGGGCTCAATTGATTGGGGGGATGGGCGGCTAGGAGAGAACAGATGGACTGACTCCACAGAGGCTCCGAAACACTAATTGATCCTGTGCGCTTTTCCTAGATCCAAAGCCCAGCCTCTGAGGGCTCCAGAGTCTTTGGAAGATAAATAGCCAGAAAAACCTCAGGTCGGCCTTCCTTCTCGGGGATGAAAGCAGCATGCCCCATGGCCAGATGCCTGCTAATTGAGCTGAGTGGGGAAGAGGCAGCCCTGATGGCCGCTCTGTGTTTGTCCTGGAAGCTGCTTCTCTCCCGGAGAGCCGCCTCCAGCTAGAGATCAAAGAAAATGAGCTTGGACCGGAGCTCAGGGCTTCCTTTCTGCCTCCCCAGCCTCACCCCCGGCTCTCAAAGAGGCCGTTTTGCTTCATGCTTTGTACTTGAGAGAAGGCGAGCTTGGGGGACCGTTTTCATCCACTAGGGGCCAGCTTTCTGGCTATAGAAAATATAGCCATAGTCCTTATAGCTTATGGGGACACTCAGTGGGGCGCTGATAGCAGGGGGCAAAATGGCTCAATGATCCCCTTGGGAATGAGGAATTACTTGTCAAGTGATTGCCAGAGAAAAGATGGCATCCGCTGTCCTACCTACTGGTCTCAGAGTGTTGGATGCAGTAGTCTGGAGAAACCTGATTTTCTGGGTCTAGTCCTTCCAGGGAATGGGCTACTTTTGCTACAGATTTACCCATACCCTGCCCTGCCCCACCTAGCTTCCTGGTTCATTAGAATCTCCTAGCCATTGACATCAGGGGAGGAAACCAATCAGAGGCACCTGAATGAAACCCTGCCCTTCCCTATTAATTCCCTCACCCCCATCCCTACCTAAGGACCTGTTGTAGCAACAATCCTGGTGTTCCACCCTGAAGAGGACCATGGTATCTGTTTTGGCCAGAAACTCTGATGGTCTCCCTCTCCAAGGTGGGTTTTTTTTCAATTAAGTGAAAAAAAAAAAAAAAGCCTTTTTTTTTGCCTCATTTCTTACTTATCCTCAGTCAAACCGTGTCCTGGGAAAGAAGGCCCAAGTCTCCCTCTGAATCTAAGGTTTCTTTCAGGTCTCTACCTGGCCACTGGACCCAGACGGCTCCAGAGGAGAAAGTGGCTGGTGACCTTGTCCAGCCCTCCCTCATTTCAATCCAATGCACTTGCATGTCATGGCAAAACCTCCCTAAGTGCCAGGGAAGGATGCCACCTGTCACTTAGATCAAAGATCTACAGGCATCGAGGCCGACTTCACAATCTTACAGATGAGGAAACTGAGACCCAGAGAGAAGTGGCTCACCCAGTGTCACAGGTGGTAAAATCAGAGTAGGATCTAAACTCAGAACCTCTGAATCTAGAGTCTGTGATCTTTTCCTGAATTGTCCACCTTTCTGAAAATTATTACACCAAAAACTGAGTATCTTCTGGAGATCTGATTTTATTTTTATGATTTGAGGGGACTGTGATCCCAGCTGTATTCTTTGGTCCTCTTTCTTTTTTTTCCATGCTCCTGAATCTCCAAGTTAAGCATCTTCCTTTGTTTGAGGAAAAATACACCTATTATAGGAGGGCCATTAACTCATTTGCTCCTTCTGTAGAAATCTCCAAGCCTCCCTCCCTACCCCTCCAGCAACTTCAGCGTTTGGGGATCCCCTGAAGACTCATGTGAGTATAAAAAGAACATCATACAAAGTGGGATGTGAAAGCTCTTATGGTGCCTTTATCTACTGCTAGGATTTTAGTCGGAAAATATTATAAAAGGGGGAAAGAACCTAATGTACAAAAATATTCCTAGCTCTTCTCAAAAATAGCAAAAACCCTTGGAAGCAATCTGCCCAGCGATCAGAGGATGTCTGAATACATTCTATGTAATAGTGCAAAGGAATAGTATGTATACACATTAACCAGGAAAGGGAAAGGAACAGACATTTATTTTATATTAATGTAAAGGGATATTATGATACTTTGAAAAGAGAAATATGAAACAAAAACAAATAGACTGTTTGAAGTGGCGCCAGGTCAGATCAAAACTGGTAAAGTATATTATATATTGACAACAAGGAAAGAGTCAGAGAAAGTCTGAGAGAGAGAGAGAAAGAGAGAGGGTGGGAGAAAAAGAAGGAAAAGGGGAGAGGGAGAAAGAGAGAGATAGAGACAGAGACAAACAGACACAGACACAGAGATAGAGAGACTGAGCGAGAGGAAATTATGCAAAGGATAGCAGAGTTTCTGATAGACTTAAGAGGGGACAGAGAACAAAAAGATCTTTTTGGTTGCTGATGGTTTGTTCATTTATTTCTCAGTCTTGTTAAGTGCTAAGGGTTTTATGAGCACTTTCCCTTCCTATTTTGTATATTTATTTATTTATTTTTGTTGCTGGTGGTTGTTTACAATAAAAAACATATTACTAATTATTGTGACCTTCTTGAAGTCTTTCCTACATGGAAAAGAGACCTTTGGGATAATCCTCTGGGAGACAACAGTTCTGAAGTATCAGCTCCAAAAGGAGGTTGTAGCATGGAGAAGCAAATCTGTTTCTTAGAACTTTGGCTACAGAACTGGGGTGCCCCAAGAAAGAGATGAGAAAATATATTGAGCTCCATCGTAGAAAACATTGAACATATATGTGGTACAGGAGAAAAAAAGGCAGTGTTTGCTGTCTGAGGTCCTGAATTCAAAACCTCATTTTGCTACTGGGTTAAGGTGCCATTCTAGAGGAGTCCAACATGGGGGGAAGATGGAGTCCATAAAGCAGTGGGGGCCCCTCTTACAGTTGTAACCTCTTTATTTATCAGCTAGCCTCCTTCCCTGACTCATCTGAGGATATTCCTGCCACGAAGGCCTCAGGCTCCGCACCTGGATTCTCTTGGAGAAAGTTTATTTCCTGGGCTTATGCTGAAGAGTTTACCCATTCAATGACACTGAACAGACGGAGCCCTGCGTGAACCAGAGTACTCTGTCAAAGTGGCTGCCGCCATTTTTTCTTCCAGCAGGCAGAGGATCTGCTCAGGGGGGCCTCCTGCAGGAAAATGGGATGGCCCCACCCCCTACCCTGCCCCCACCCAAACAAGGAGCCCTTAAAGTGCTGATCACGCGGCTCCTTTCCACAAAACCCTCCAAAGAGTCCTCTATTACCTGTGCCCGAGTTGGGTTCAAGCAGCCTTCAAAGCCCCCTACAAGGTACCACTCAACCTTTCCGGACATCTTCTATTATCACACTATGAACTTCCATGTTCGGATCAGACCCCCCCCCCCCCCCCAGCACCTCCCACACTCCCAACTCTCTGTCCACATGCCAAAAAACTGGCTTCCATGGGAATTATCTCAGGAAGATTCTGGAGCTCACCTGGATAAGGTACCGGACATACTGACTCAACTCTAACACAGTGATGTCATTTTGGTCCTCTTCGAGAACAATGGACACCAACCAACCAAACTGGATTGCGTGTATACCCCTGTATATCCCCACACGTCCCCAACTCTCTAACTTTGCTGGGGGAAAGCTGATCATCTTTTTGTTTTTATTTTTTTAAACCCCGCTCAGATACTGCCTCTTCTGATCCAATGGCCCCTGCTGACTTTGTATCTTTATCATGCACTTGTCATTTATTATTGTTTATTGCATTTATATGTAGAAGTGTCATCGGTTTTCTGGGCTGTGAGCTCCAAGAAGTAATGGATGAATGGATGGATGGACGGGTGTTTGGCCTATAGGACAGAATTAAATAAAAAGGATATGATTTCCAAAGAGGCAGATTAAATTTCATGGATGAAATAATATTTATTATTTACCATTATGTGTGAGGCAGTGTGCCAGTTGCTAGCAATATACAAATAAAAATGAGACTATTTGTACCCTCCAGGAGCTGGGGGCTTGGAGGAAATACAGTACATCATGAATTGGTAATCAGGAAATGGGGGTTCTGATATTTATTCATCAGGAGACAAGATGGCCCCACTTGCTCTCAGCTGATGTTTATAGAATTAAACTGACTTAAATCTTCATCCCGGTGACCAAATGGACAGTTTTCTCCTGAGAAAGAATGGGTGAGATGACCCCAATGACTGAGCAACACTAGAAGTCTCAGAGAAGAATCTGCCTTGATTTTAAATAGTCTGATAAGACCCATAATACCCAAACACACAGATTCTGCAATTGTTTCTTCTTTTATTTTCCTAAGCTTTTCTTCGCTTCCACACCCAAACAAGATGGGACTAACCCTTTGTCCTCCTCTTATCTGGGGCCCACCTGGAAGAAACATTCTTTAAATGAGAGCTTTACTTCCTCTATCAAAGCGAACACCTCCCTCTGTTTTAAGTTCCTTACTTTCTGGGATCACGCCTGCTGGCCTGGGGTTCAGGAACACACCTGAACTTTCAAGGAGAGAAACTCTATACCTGGTGGGGTCAGTGATGGTGTCCTTGCTGAGAAGATACAAGTATGCAGCATCCCTCCAGCCCTGCCCTTGGTGCTGCTGACTCCCTCCAGACCATCCTCCAGCACGTCCTCCCTTCTTCCCCCCTCATGAGGAATGCCTCCATTTTGAGGCAGTGCCCAAACCAGCCAGACTTCGCTCCCTGTGAGTGATTTTTGGCTCTGCTCCTGATTTTTCTTGTTCTTTTTGCCACTCCCATGCATTTTCATATTCCTTGCTGTTTTCCTCCACCAGTTTTTAAGCTTCTTATTTCTTTTTGCTTGTATTTGTAATCCCAGCACATAGTCAGGACTGTTACCTTACCTTATGCCCTCCATAATATTTGACCCTCACAGTCATCCTGGGACATAGGCAGCACAAGTATCCTCATTTGCATTTTATAAATCATAAATTGGGACTCAGGCACTCATCCAAGGTCAAACAGTCATTAAGGCAGAATGGGAGATTCAATCTTCCAGCTCTAACTCTAGCACGCCTTCCACATTGCTCCACTTCTGATTTGATACAAACAAAAATTTCAGCAAAAAAAATTGGGAATGGGGTGAGGATAAAGAGGGAAATTTGTTCCATGAGGATATTTAAATGGAGGTGTCTGGCTCTCCATCATCACCCACTTCTTCCCAACCAAAAAAACCCTCAAATCACCCTTCCTGTGATAACAGGAAAATGTGCTAATGAGGAGACTAAGGTGTAAGAGGTGATATGAAGGAGAGAAAATAAAACAGAATGTACTCATTAGGTTCTCTAGTGACATGTACTTTGCCACCCTCCCTTTGAGAAAGCCAGTCAGCCTTGTTTCTAAGTTGGGGTAAGATATTACTCATACCTCCCTCCAGATCCTTTCCTGAAAAAGGATTCCCATTGGGCTGTCAACCATCCTTTGGTGCCCTTTATGGAAACCAATCATTTCTACCATTAGTTAGAGAGGAGAAGCCACATGACATAGTCTAGACCTAATTTCTGCCAGACTGTTTTCCCGTTTTCCCAGTAGTTCTTGTCAAATAGGGAATTCTCCAAGTAATTGTGTTCTCAATTTTACTGAACATTAGGTTATTGAGTTCAGTCACTTCTGGTTCTTCATTAGCTTGGCTGTTCCACTAATCTACTTTAAAAAAATTAGCCAGCACAAACAGTTTTGATAATGCTTGCTTTATAAGACAGTGGTGGGAGGAAATTTAGCTCTCTTTTCTCCCTACACCCCAGCTAGCCAGTGTAATCACAGAAAATAAGGGATGGATAACGGAAATGTTATCCCCTTACAGAGTAAAGAGTGGTCTCTGTGGGAAAGGCACCTGGCCACTGGCTGGAAGAAGCTACAGCCCACCCTGTTTGCCTTTAAAAAACAAAGGCTGCCAGCCCTGCCTTGGACATGAATTGGAATGCATCCAATGTCCCCCAGGAACAGCCAGTGCTTTGCTAAAGTCAAAGTTGTGGGGATCCAGGACACACCAAGTGCCCTATTCATTGGAAACACCCCAATCCTCTTGTCTTAAGAAGCCCCAAGAGAATGTGTAAGTGAGCAAAAATCAGGGTTACCCAGCCCTGTTTCTTTCCTTTCCCCCAATTTTTGAGCTGAAATAAGCAATTGGAAAGAAATAAGCCGCAGGAAGAATGGACATACTAACAGTTGGTGACCCAGCCATGCTGTTTTTATACATGCTTTATTTAAGTTGCCAAATGAGATAATAGATTAAAATGCTTTGAAAGCCTTAAGGAAACAATGTCAGCTAATAATAGTAATAGATAAAGGAAAGAGAAATGTTTAGACAAGTCCTCTTTTTAAAGAAAATTTCTTTTCAATTTAATAATAACAGATGTTTAAAACAAAAGAAAGAGGATTGTAAAAACATGAATCTCAATTAAGAATAGCATATGTGTGTGTATCAAATACACACACATATGTACAAAGCTTAAAAAAAAAAATTATAGAGCAAAAATACCAACAGTGCCCTGCTTGTCTGTATCCCCTTCTGAACTTCTCTGAAAAAGCTCTCTTGCCATAAAATTCACCAAAATTTATAGCAGTTGCTCAGAAAATGAAATTTTTTCAGTAGTTCCCCAGACAGCTTTACAAACACTTCATTAAATTAAAGCAATAGACAGGCAATAGATGTTGGTCAAGGCCAAGATCATAGTTCATTAAATAGAGCAGTAAGACAGAAGCAGCCACAAACCAACAGGCCAGGAGATGGAGTATTAGTAACAGACGTGAAATGTCAAAAAAGAAAAAAACAACCAGACGTATTACTCTTGGCTTGGGGGGGAGCGCTCTGCCCGGGTAGGCACAGGGAGACCCCTTCCAACTTTGCTTCAAAAATGAATAGGTGGTTCAGGGAATCTCTCTCTTCATGTCTCAGTGACCTCAACTATTCTTGGCATTTCCCCACTGTGGGCAGGAGAAACGGTTCCCATCTGACACCTAGCCGTTTGCTTCCAGCGGGAACAACATGTATCTTTGAAGGGGGCACAAAATTATTGACTTTGTACCCTGCGATCCTGGGCTGCCCTTAGAGAAAACAGCATGCTAGTCTTCCCAGCTTCCCTTTCCTGAGGGAAGGAACAGTGGCCATCTTACACTCCTTAATTACCTTGACCAACACAGTGGACAGTGTTTTCTCTTTCCAAAGAAATGCCAATTTCTGCCACCTAGTGGCAAGAGTTGCTGAGTCTTCTTGGGCCTGACCTGAATCTTGAAAACAAAACAAAACAAAACAAAACAAAAAAAAGCCAGGCTTTCTTCAGTGAGAGATGGACAAGTTTCTTTTTTTTGGCATTATTTTCACTAAGACACCTGCAAACTCTCTATGCCGTCCTGTCCTGTGTGTTTCTTCTCCATAGATCAAACCTCTCTTTTAAAAATTCCTGAGAGAGGTGGGATTCCACTCATTCTTCTTCTAGTTTGGGTAAGCTGCTCCAAAGAAATCAAACAAGAAAAAATATTTTTGCTACAAAAAATATTCAGGGCAGCTCTTTTGGTAGTGACAGAGAAATAGAAATTAAGGAGGTACCGTCCGTGGAGGAATAGTGGAACAAATTAAAATATATTAATGTAATAGAATATGATTATAACCCCTTGTGCTGGGGCGAGAACTGCAAATTGAGTGGATGCCCTTCAGTGGGGGAATGGCTGAATAACTTGGTCTATGAAGGTTTTGGAATATTATTGTTCTGTAAGAAATGAGCAGAGAGGCCTGGAGAACTGATTACACGAACTGATGCTGAGTGAAATGAGCAGAACCAAAAGAGCATTGACACAGCAGTAACGAGATTATGTGGAGATCAGCTATGATAGACTCACTCTTTTCGACAATGGGGTGATTGAAGGTAATTCCAATAGATTTGTGATGGAGAGAGATATTTAAACACTGAGAGAGAATTGTGAAGACTGAGTATATCAAAGCATAGTATTTTCATCTTGTTGTTGTTGTTTGTTTGGCTTTTTTTTTCTCATGTTATTTTTTTCTTTTGATCTGATTTTTTTTTTTTAATCAGCATGAAGAATATAGAAATATGTTTAGAATAACTGCACAACTTTAACCTATGTCAGTTTGCTTACTGTCTTGGGGAGGGAAAAACAGAAGGTGAAAATTTTGTGTATATTTAGAAAAATAAAATACCATTAAAAAGTAAAAAAAGAGAAAGAATATATCATACTGTAAGAAATTATGAAAGACACAATTTCAAAGAAACCTGGGAGACTTGTATGAACTGATGCAGAATGAAATGAGTAGAAACAGGAGAATGATATATAATAACAGCAGCACTGAAGAGGCAAACAATTTTTAAAGATTCAAGGGCTCTGATAAATGTGACAACAAATTACAATTCCAGAGAGCAGATGATGAAGATTGGGAGGGACAGTCTACATTCTGAGAGGGAGATGATGGACTCAGAATCCATCCATATCTAGTCAGACATACTTTTCTGAACATGTTCTATGTAGAAATGTGGTTTTCTTGACTTTAAATATTTGTTACGGGATTTTGTCTTTGTTTTTCCCCTTTTTTCCATAAGGTCTTTGGGGGAGGTAAGAGGAAAAGGAAATGATTATTGATAACTGAAAAAAAAAATTTAAAAACATTTTAGGCATGCCCCATGTACTGTATCCAGCTTTTTTCTCTCATTCCTACTACCTGACTGGCTCACCTCCATAAAAATGTAGTCTCTTGAAAATAAGGATAGTTTCATTCTTTGTATTTCCATCTCCAGCTCTTAGCATAACATCTAGAACACAATTGAACTTTAATGCATGCTTGTTGATTGATTGATTGGGGTTTGTCCAAAAAAAAAAAAGATGTAAATTTTGACTGGTTGGTAGTTTCTAAAATCTTTCAGCCTCTTCAGAGTGAAAAATATTTTAAATTGCTTAAGCTTTTCTAAGAAACGGTGATGGAGATCACTGCCTTGATTTTTGTTGTTGTTGTTCTCATTTTAACTTTTGCATGTCAGTATCTTTTAAAACACTTCTAGAATGGCACAGGGTCATTTCCTCATCTTCACTCTTTCTTCTAATTTGGAATTTGTTTTGCATTTTATTCTAACAAAGCAGTAGATTTGGAAATAACTGTTACACATGAAACTAGTTGTTTTCTATCTATTAAGAAGGAAAGAAGGAAGGAAACATTTATTAAGTTCCTACTATGTGTAAGTACTGTGCTAAGTACTTGGAAAATATTATCTTATCTTGTCTTCATAACAACCCTTGAAGATAGATGTTATTACCCATTTTACAGATGAGGAAACTGAGGCCAATAGAGGCTAAATGATTTGTTCACAGAGCTAATAAATGTGTGGGACCCATTTGAAACTGAGATCCTACTGATGTCCAACCTAGTGTTCTAAACTACTATACCAGCAGTTCATTGGTTTACATTTTTAAATATGCACATATACATTTATGTATTATATATCTATATATCTATATATATATTATTCTTTGTTTCACATACACAGAACCTTTTACATACCCTTAAAAATGCTTATGATGTACAAATACGAAGCTTCTGAATAATTTATGTGTTTTTTTCTTCTTTCATTTCTTTATCTTAACCTTCAACCCACATTTAACTTTCTGTGTTTTTTTTTCTTTTTACTATCTTCCCCTTTGTTCATTTTGCACTGAAGTCACTGTGGATCAAGGTGTATGTTGACTTCCATAGGATCTTTGGGAAAGTAAAAGGGAGAAGAAATAAATTATTGATAACTGAAAAAAATAAATATTTTAAAAACATTTTAGGCGTGCCCTAAGATTAAATGATCTTGATGAATTCTGCTTATCACTTTTTTATTTTTCCCTTGCCAATAGATGTTGGTGCCCACCTGGCAATTATCTTCTTGGTGATCTGTTTGCTTGTTCCCGTCACAAGCACTGACAGCCAAGTATCCCATGAAAAATATTTATTTTGTTTTTGTTTTGCTTTTGGGCATATGGTGATGGACTTCTAGCCAGAAACAGGTGGCTCTTGATAAATGCTAAGGTCAACAAAAAAGTACCATAGCTAGATACTATATGGCATCTAGTTACTCCCAACTCCAGGCGTCTACACTTGCTGTCCCTCATCTTTGGAACTCTCCCCCTCGTCTCTCCACTTCGTAACTTCCCTAGCTTCCTTCAAGGTACAGCTAAAATCCCACCCTCTAGAGGAAACCTTTCCAAGCTCCTTTGATGCTAGTGTCTTCCCCCTCTTTATGATCTCCAATTCATCCCGACTATATCTTTGCACATTGTGTCCTATCAGTCTATGACTATCTTTTGCTTTTCTTTGGATCCCCAGCACTTCCCACAGTGCCTGGAATACAGTAGGTGCTTAATAAATGCTTGTTGACTGATATGTTGGATGTCAGAGTCAGGATTCAAAAATATCTAAAGTGCTTACTGGGTCAATTAGAATAAAGAGTTGTAATGGGGATAAATGTCATATCATACACTTCAGTTCAATCAGCTTCACATGCGCCAAATGGAAAAGGATGGCTAGAAAGCAGGTCATCTGGAAAAAGACTTGGTTGTTTCAATGGACTGCAAGCTCAATACATGTCAATGTAGAAGGTCAATAATATAATTTAAGTCATTAGTTTGCATTGGGCGGCGCTTGAAAGGAAGTTCTCCTGTATTTTAATTTGAATTTGGCCAGATCACATCTGAGCTACTACATATCTGAGAAGCACATTTTAGGAGAGATAATAATTAGAAGGGAAGGATGATGAGGATGGTCAAAAGCCTGGAAACTGGATTAAATTAGAAAGGAAAAGATTTAGGGAAAACAATGATGGATACCTTCAAGTACTCAAAGGACTGTTAAAGGGAAGAGGGATTATAGAAGCACAATGGTGGAAAGCCCTTAGAGACCATTAAATCAAATCCCCTCAGTTTAGGGATAAGGAGGACGACCAATGAAGACCATGAGATTATGACAAAGACAACAACAATAATAACTGGCATTTCTATAGCTTTGAGGCCTGAAAGCACTTTATAAACTGTTATCATCTCATATCCTCCTAACAACCCTCAAAGATAACTGCTATCATCATCTCCATTGTAAAAATGAAGAGACTAATTCAGAAAGAGGTTAAGTACCTGGCCAAGCATCATAGAGCTAGAAAATGTCTAAGGCAGTATTTGAACCCAGCCCTGCCTGACTCCAAGTCTAAAATAACCTTCCCACTGTTCCATGCTGTCTCTTAGACTTGTTCTGCTTGTCTCCAAGGGGGAGGAATCAGGAACAATTAATGGAAGTCACAGAAAGACAAATTTAAGCTGAAATAAATTTTTAAAATTTAAATTTTAATTAAATTCAAATTATATTTTATATATATTTAAATTAAATTAAAATTTTAAAAATTTTTAAATAAAAATTAAAAAACAAAAAACAAAAACAACCCAACCCTTGGGCCTGTGTCAGAGAGGAGCCCACTGCCTCTGAAATAGTGGGTTCACCCTCACTGGAGTTTTTCAAGCCATGGCAGGCAATCACCGAATATATTGTTTAGGAGATTCTTGATTAGATGTGGGTTGGTCTAGAAGGTCACCAGTGTCTTTTCTGCTTCTGAGAGTCTGTGGCTCTCTAATGGAATACACAGAAAACATCTGTGTTTTCCTGAACTTTTATCAGTGAATTGGATGACGTCTTAGGTGGCACATTTATGGAATCTAGGAAGCACAGTTACCACTTTGGGTAAAGGATCCAGAAAGATCTCGACAGAGTAGCATGATAAGCCATGTCCAAAAATAGAATAGAATATCTGGGTTCAAAAAATTAACCACAAAAATAAAGGAGGAAGTGAAGCAGGGCTAGGCAACATGTAGTTCATACAAAAAAAAAGATGGCAAATTAATATGAGTAAGGTAGAAATATGTTATTATACTTGTATAATCTATGTCAGATTACTTGCTATCTTGGGCAGGTGAGAGAAACAGGAAGGAGGGAAAAAAACCTGGTTATTCAAAGTCTTACAAAAGTGAATGTTGAAAACGATCTTCAGTTATAATTGGAAAAAATAAAAATAAAATACCATGTGGGGAAGAAATAAATGCATATAATAAAAGAGGGAAAAGATGGTGAATTCAAGAAACTTCAAGTTTCAAATAATACAACATAAGCTTTGTTGTATTTCTAGGAACACATTTCTAGGCCTACAAAAATTCCTAGAGATCTTTGTATTCAACCCTTTCAGTATAAGGCCTTTGAATTCAGCCTTCTCATTTTATATTTGAGGAAACTGAAACTGGTAGAGGTTAAGAGACTTGATCAGTGTCACGTGGTAGTATCTGAGGCAAGATTTTAACTTAGGCTAAACTCCATGAGAAGTGAATACATTTGGAATCTTAAATCTATATAAAGGAAGGTTGAGTTGTCTCTATCCAAATTAGGTCATACCCAGAGAACTGTGCTCATTAAACATTACCTATTAAAATTCTTACTTTTTAGAGAATGAAGAGAAGAAGGGAGGTAGAATATTTGGAACTCAAAATTTTAAAAAAATGAATGTTAACCTTTAATCCAGCAGGGTCTCTATTGGGCCTGTATCCCAAAGAAATCATAAAAAAGGAAAAAGGACCCACATGTTCAAAACTGTTTGTGGCAGCCCTCTTTGTAGTGGCAAAGACCTGGAGAATGGCTGAATAAATTGTGGTTATATGAATATTATGGAATATTATTGTTCTGTAAGAAATGACCAGCAGGATGATTTCAGAAAAGCCTGGAGAGACTTACAGGAACTGATGCTAAGTGAAATGAGCAGAACCAGAAGATCATTATATACTTCAACAACAATACTATATGATGATCAATTCTGATGAACGTGGCTCTCTTCAACATCAAGGTGATTTAGGCTAGTTCCAAAGGTGTTGTGATGGAGAGAGACATCAGCATCCAGAGGGAGGACTATGGGGACTGAGTATGGATCACAACATAGTATTTGCACCATTTTTGTTGTTTGCTTTATTTTTCTTTCTTCATCTGATTTTTCTTGTGCAGCACAATAATTGTGGAAATATATATATAGAAGAATTGCACATGTTTAACCTATATTGGATTACTTGCTGTTGAGGGGAGGGGTTAGGAGGAAGGAGGGGAAAATGTTTGGAACACAAGGTTTTGCAAGGGTGAGTATTGAAAATTATTCATGTGTTTTGAAAATAAAAATCTTTAATAATAAAAAGAAAAAATGTTGAAATTGTCTTTACGTGTCATTGAAAAATAAAATATTTAGAGACTTATGCTCATGTGTGGGAGCAGCATTTTAAGAAGGACATTGACAATGGAGTAAGTCTAGAAGTAAAGAATCATGAATATAAACTGTACCATCAATTGATTAATTCAAGGAGCTAGAGATACTTAGCCTGGAGAAGCAGAAGTTTAGGGAGAGACAGGATGGCTGACTTTAATTGCTTAAAGGGCCTTTTCTTAATATAGACTCACAAAGGCTCATGGAATACCGATGTCCAGTATGAGAAGCTATTCACAACAGGGTAAAGCGATGCAGTTTTATTGATGAAAAATACTCAAAGAGTTCGGAGAAATCAGGGAGAAGTGGAGAAACAAGTTCTGTGGGCCCCCAGGTGGAATTGAGCACCTGTTCGGGGCCCACAGGGAATGTGGTAACTTCTCCCCCAAACAAGCAAAGTCTGGTCAGTTTTTATAAGGTTCTTATCCAGATCTAGCAGGACCAGCCTTGGGAGAAGGGAGTGAGGAACTTGGACCTAGAGACTGGTGCTGACTTGTTTAAAAGGTTTAACTCTGGGCCATCAATTTGGATCCTCCTCTGACAAGATGGCTCAGTTTACTTATCTGGGGACTTGGACCTGCCCTGGACTTATTTTTGCTATCTGAGAGGCTACTCTCAGGTCCTCTGTGAGAAGAGGAGCGGTTCTCCTGGATCTCAGAGGGCAAAACAAAGATCAAGGGCTGTAAAGACCAGACTTGGTTTAATCCAGGGATGCTCTGAGGGAGGAGGGTGGGGGTCACCATCCTTGGGAGACTTTGACTGTGGCTCCTCTTGGGCATGGGCTGGACTGGAAGAGGGGAGGTATTTCCAACTCAGTGATTCTTCGGAAGAACACTGCTCTTGGAATCAGGAGGATCTCAGCTCAGTTACTTGCTACCAGTGTGACACTGGGTTATAACACCCCCCATACACCCTACCCCCACCCCTGCCCAAAATAACAAGAGCTAGCACTTATGTAGTAAAGCTTACAAAGTACTTTACATTTCTTATCTCATTTGATTCTCTAGAAAAATCCTGTAAAGAGGGTGCTATAATTATCTCCATTTTACAGATTGAGAAACTGAGGCTGAGAGGGGATAAGTGACTTAAACAGCCAGGGGGGATCTCAGAAAGAATCTGAACACGGCTCTGCTTCCTCCAGGACAGGGGCTTTCTTTTGGCTTTCTTTGCAGCCCAGTGCAGCTCCTGGCACATAGTAGGCACTTACATGTTGGCTACACTGACTGATTTTCCACTAAGCCCCCCGGCTGCTCAGGAGCAGTCCTGGCTGGGTTTCTCCTCCCTGGGAACCTCCTAATTGACATTCTGCCTCCATTCTCCTTTATAGGGGTCTCCGTAAGCGTCAGTTAACAACCTGCTAGGTCCAAGGGAGAATCGGGAAATTGCCCATTTAGGACTAATTAAGCCCAAACATAAATTCCACTGTGTTGTCATGAACAGCTTCACTGCTCATTCCTAACTGCTGACAACTGGTCTGCATGGAGCCTGAGCTATCAAGGAGATGGGGTTGATGGGGGAGGAGGGACTCAGGAGTTGGGGGGAGGAAGCCCTAGAGGGGGAGGGGAGGTAGAGAGAGTCCCGGCTTCTGTCTGTCCCAGGAATCCTCCTCCTCCCCAGCATCCCGGCTGGCTCTCCTCTCAAGGACCTCCGAGAGCTGCCCTGATATCTCCAAACTCTTCTCCATATGTCTTTAAGCTGAGGGTCCATCTTCTCCCTCTCTGTAGTTCCCAGGATGGAGACTGAGCCAGTTGCCAATTGCTAAGGAAAACAGAAACTGACTCTATTAAAGTAAAAGGCAACAAACTGGCTTTTCAGCCCTTCTCTAGAAGGTGGGGGTGAGGGGATGGGGAAGGATGGGGCTGGTCCCAGGCCCAGAGGAAGCAGCTCTTCATTAAGGGCCACAGCAGGCAGGCAGGCAGAGGGCCAGGCAGAGGGGGAACAGCCAGCCTAAAAATCAGTAGCTCCACAAGCTTTTATTAAGTGCCTACTATGTGCCAGGCAAATGATGTCTGCCTTCAAGGCGCTGTCTTTAACTGAGGCAGATAATACCTACATGTAACTCCATGCAAAGTATAACAAGAGAATCCCGGGAAAGAACAGAGAGAGAAGTCTGGAAAGGTGTTTGAGCAAGGTTTTGAAGGAAACTAGGGATTCTAAGGGAGAGATAAATGAGTGCATCCCCAGCAAGACTTACAGTCAACGCAAAGGCACAGAATGCTCTAAGGTACAAAGCAATTTATACATTTGGAGAGGGGACTTTCTTCATGTTTGACAAGTGGTTTTTCCTCTTTTTTTGTCTTTATAAAAATAACATTTGCTATATGAGATGATTATCTGGGAGGGAAGAAGGGAGGAATGCTGGAGGAAACTGTGATGATGTTAAAAAAAAAAAAAAACTCAATCCAAAGATATCAATTAAAACTTTAAAAAAAAATGTCACTTGCACAGATTGATTTTGAAAGGATTGTAGAGCAAAGGAGAACAATAGATAATAAAGCCAGAAAGGCACACTGGATTCAAATGAATCAAATATTTATGAAGGATTAATTATTAATCAATCATTCTTAAATGAATTAATAATTAATCAACAAATATTTAAGTGCCTACTATGTAATAAAATCATGAGATTATATTTGTATAGTGTTTTTCAAACCTTGAAATGATATAAAAATGGTGATGATGATGATGATGATGATGAGAGGTCAGGCACAATGCTAAGTGCTGGTCATTAAGTACTAGATTCACATAAAATAATTGCTACTCTCAAGGAGTGTATATGCTAACAGAGAAGACAAATACGTGCATATGAATATATCAAATAAATATAAAGAGAATAAATTCAAGTTAAGCTTATGAAAAGTATGGTACCAGAACTTTGAATGAAGGAGATAAGGGAACAGACTTACTTCATGCTGGGCACTGGGCTAAGTGCTTTCCGAATACCTCATTTAAAAATTAGGCAAAGGCTTCTTGGAGAAGGTGGCCTTCCAGGGATTAGGGAAGGTGATGTTCGACCTATTGCATTTTCAGTAACACATACCCTAAGTATTCTATCTTCTGCCACGTCTAGTGCCAGTCATCCTTGATTGTGTGCTCCAGCTTGCTTTCATCCACCAGGCATCCTTTTATTGCTCTTATATTTTCATCCATCTAACATCATGCTAATCTATGATTCTCAAGGCATTTAGCATTCTGGGAGAATGTGCTCAGGCCTTCACATCCTTAAAAGTCCTTTGCTTGCCCTGCCATCCTTTTACAGGGGTAATTCTCAGATAGTTCCACTTTCTGTGGAACTTCAGGAACAAAGCATCATCTTTTTGCTAATTCTTCAGTCTTTTCCAACCCCACCCCAGGAGCCTTCTTGCCCAAGAGAAGCTTGCACTCCAGGATCCTCTCTCTGATGGATGAATCACCAATCTGGATCACCATTTGAGGAGGTATCTTGGATACCCATGCTTACCTCACTACCAGCACTATTTCTGACTTCTATGACTCTTTTGTCTTGTCTTTGTGTATAATAATAAACCCAAATCCTAAAACAATAATAAAAATTACTAACATCTAGCACTTACCAGACATTGTACTAAACACTCAATGATTATTATTTCATTGATCCTCACAATACCCTTTGAGATAGATGATGTTATTATCTTCATTTACAGATGAGGAAATTGAGATAAACAGAGGTTCATTGATTTGCCCATAGGTCACACAGCTAGTAAGAGTCTGGGGCTAGATTTGTACCCATATCTGTCTTCCTTGACTTCAGGCCCAGAGCTCTATCCACCGTTTCCATGTCCAAGTTTTGTCATTATTACTTTATAACTTCATTTGCCTCTGTCTCCTTCTGCTCTTCATTGTCACCATTTTAGTTCAGGAATTTATTACCTCTCATCTAGTCTACTGGAAAGTCTCCTTTTTTTTTAAATTAATTAATTAATTTTGTTATTATAGTTTTTATTTACAAGTTATATGCATGGATAATTTTATAATATTGACAATTGCCAAGCCTTTTATTCCAATTTTTCCCCTCCTTCCCTCTACCCCCTCCCCCAGATGGCAGGTTGACCAATACATGTTAAATATGTTGAAGTATAAATTAAATACAATTATAAGTATACATGTCCATATAGTTGTTTTGATGCACAAGAAGAATTGGACTCTGAAATATTGTACTATTAGCCTGTGAAAGAAATCAAAAATGCAGGTGGACAAAAATGGATTGGGAATTCTATGTAGTGGTTCATAGTCATCTCTCAGAGTTCTTTCGCTGGGCATAGCAGTTTCAGTTCATTACTAATCTATTGGAAATGATTTGGTTCATCTCATTGCTGAAGGTGGCCAGGTCCATCAGAATTGATCATCATACAGTATTGTTGTTGAAGTGTATAATGATCTCCTGGTCCTGCTCATTTCACTTAGCATCAGTTCATGTAAGTCTCTCCAGGCCTTTCTGAAATCATCCTGTTGATCATTTCTTATTGAACAATAATGCTGGAAAGTCTTCTAAATTGATCTCCCTGCTTCCAGTCTTGCCTTTCACAAGCCCATCCTCCATATCCTTACAGAGGAACTTTCTTCTTTTATTTATTTATTTATTTTTAATAGCTTTTTATTTACAAGTTATATGCATGGGTAATTTTACAGCACTGACAATTGCCAAACATTTTGTTCCAATTTTCCCCCTCCTTTCCCCCATCCCCTCTCCCAGATGGCAGGATGACCAGTAGATGTTAAATATATTAAAATATAAATTAGATACACAATAAGTCTACATGGCCAAACCATTATTTTGCTGAACAAAAAGAATCGGACTGAAATATTGTACAATTAGCCTGTAAAGGAAATCAACAATGCAGGTGGGCAAAAATAGAGGGATTGGGAATTCTATGTAGTGGTTCACACTCATTTCCCAGAGTTCTTTTGCTGGGTATAGCTGGTTCAGTTCATTCCTGCTCTATTGGAACTGATTTGGTTCATCTCTTGCTGAGGATGGCCAGGTCCATCAGAATTGCTCATCATACAGTATTGTTGTTGACGTATATAATGATCTCCTGGCTCTGCTCATTTCACTCAGCATCAGCTCATGTCAGTCTCTCCAGGCCTTTCTGAAATCATCCTGTTGGTCATTTCTTACCGAACAATAATATTCCATAATATTCATATAAATAACTTATTCAGCCATTCTCCAATTGATGGGCATCCGCTCAGTTTCCAGTTTCTGGCCACTACAAAGAGGGCTGCCACAAACATTCATGCACATACAGGCCCCTTTCCCTTCTTTACAATCAGAGGAACCTTCTTATTGCTGTCTTCTGCCCAAAATCTTTCAGTGGCTTCTTAACCTCTTCAGGATAAAATACAAATCCCTCAGCTTGTCATTGAAGGTTTTCCACAATTTGGCTCCTGTTTTTGTTTTTTTGTTTTTTCTTTTCTTATTTCTCTCCAGGCACTCCTACATTCCAAACAAACTGGACTATTGGTTTGTCCCCAAATTCAACCTTTCATTTCCCACCCCCACGCATCCACATCAGCCATCTACCCTACCTGGAATGCACCCGTTCCTTTTCTCTGTCTCTCAGAATCCTCATCCTTTATTCAAGACTCACCTCAGCTGCCAAATCCATTGCTCAGAGATAGGGGTTTCTCAAAAGACTGTCCAAAAAAAAAAAAAAAATCCTCTGTCTTCCACCATCCTTGTCATGGCATTTTAGGTCCTCCAGAAAGTAATCTCTTTTAAGCAGACATCGATTCTGTGAAATTTCAAAATTATTTATTAAGTATTCACTATGTGCTGCATGTTGGAGACTCAAGGACTAAATGCCCTGCCATTCTACTTATAATCAACTCTAAACAATCCTGCCTATAATTCCTTGTTTCAATACAGGGTTTATCCTGTCCTTTCATCTCCCCCTTGATCCTTTCATCCTCAATAACTATCATTCTAGATCTCTTCTGTCCCTCAAAAACTCAACTCAAAAAGTCAGTCTAGAATAGGTGCTTCCACTTTCTCTTCTCTCATTGGCTTCCAATCTCTCCCTTCTACCAAAAGGCTCTCTCCAAAGTAACTAATGATCTCTCAGGAGCCAAATCCAGTGGCCTTTTCTCTCTCATTCTCCTTGACCGCTGTGCAGCCTTTGACACTAATGATTATTGTCTCCCCCTGGATCCTCTCTCCTCTGTGGGGTCTCAGGACATCCCTCTCTCCTGGTTCTCCTCCTACCTATCTGACTCCTTCACCGTATCCTTGTTGGATCTTCACTGAGACCATGCCCTCTGACTGCAGATTTCCCACAGGCCTTTGATCTGGCCTCCCTTCTCTTTTATGCTGCTTCATTTGGTGACCTCATGGACTCCCCTTAGTTTTACTGATCTTATACTGGTGATCTCAGATCTATCTGTGCTACTCTAACTTCTCTGCTAAATTCCAATCTTGGATCTCCAACGGCCTTTCCGACATCTCCAACTGGATGTCCAGTAGACATCTTAAGCTCAACATGTCTAAAACGGGGCTCATTATCTTTCTCACATAAGCCCTCCCCTCTTGTTACCTTCTCTGTTACTGCACAGATCCAATCATGTCGCTAGATTGCTTCATGAACCCCAGTGGCTTCCTTTTGTCTCCAGGATAAAAATAAAAAATTTTCTATTTGATGTTTTTAAGTCCTTGATAACCTGGCCCCCTTCTAACTTTATGACAACTTACTCCCCCCATCCTTCCCTGATTTAGTGCCATCTGCCTCCTGGCTCTTCTATGAACAAAACCCTCCATCGGAGCACTTGTCTGGCCATCCTCCAGGTCCGGCATGCTCTCCCCTAGGAGTATGCTTCCTGGTTACCTTTAAGTCTCAATCAAAATCTCATTTTTACAGGAAACTCTTCCTAATTCCCTCTTAGTTCTAGCACCTTCCTTCTCTGTTATTTCCTCTTTCTCCTGTATAGATCTGATATGTAGTTGTTTGCTTGTCTCCCCAATGAAATTGTGAGCGAGGATTAAAAGACAATCTCTTTTTGTATGTCCAGCCCTTAGCAGAGTGCCTGACCACAGGAGGTACTGAATAAAAAATGTTGATTGACTGACTTCAAAGACTTTCATAAAGGTTATCCAACAGGTGAGCTTGTTCCCATGCTTGTCCCTATCCATATCTTCCCTTTCCGTGGTATCTTCACCACATATTTGTATTTGGATCTCCAGCATAAAGTTAGAACTTTAAACATGATTTTTATTCATTCATTCATTTGTGTGTGTGTGCATAGTTATGATCATAAGATAATATATATTATGTTGTGTAATATATAGTAATTTGTCCATACTACAGAATATGACAGTCTTATAGTGGGGACCCCTTCTAGAAACCAGGAATTCCAACTACTGCTTCTTTAACAATGTGGACCTCTGGGACCGGGGAAAGTTAGAGCCTGTTCTGCTGGGGCTCTTGGTGAAGGGTGCTTCCTCTGGAATTAGATCACTTTGGATCATTTCTAAGAATCAAATTATTCTCAGGTCAGTGACCAGAAAAAAGACTGTCACCCAGAGGGCTGGACGGAAGGAATCAAAGGGTACAGAGTGTGCCAGAAATTCTGAAGATCCACAGGAGATCTCAACACTTCCAAGTTACTTGGCTCCTCAAAGGTCTCCAGCCCAACCCACACCTGGGCAACAATCCTCTCAACAACATCCCCTAAAAGAAATCATAAACTTATTGATTGTATTTATTTGAATCAAACATCTAGTAAGCACTTATGGCATACAAAACACTGTGCTGGGGTAATGGGCAGTGGGCAAGGATAAATTTCTCTAAATTGTAGAGAAAAGGAAGAGTCCTATCTAATGTCAGATAGATCCCTGTCTCAAATGGTTTTTGTTCTCAAGAAGCTCATAGTCTAGTAGAAAAATAGGACACAATAACTAAAATATAAAATAATACATAGGATATCAACAAATTAGACATGTTCTTGACTTCCAGATAGCAGTCCGGGGTGAATTCTAAGTGATTATCACAAGGACAGTCAAAGAGAATGTGGTATTTGAGTTAGGTTTTAAAAGCTAGGGATCAGGGCAGCTAGGTTGCACGGTGTAGCCTGGAGTAGAAGGGCCTAAGTTCAAACCAGACTCAGACACTTGACCCTTACTATCTATGTGTGGCCCTGGGCGAGTCACTTAACCTGATTTTCTACTTAATTATTAGTTAGCTGAAAGGCATTTTAGCAGCCATCCTGTCTGACTTACAAAGGCACCCTCACTTTAATCAGGCTCCCCTCCCACCACCTGCTCCATTTCAGGGCAGTTCAGATAGTCAGGAAGCCTTCCCTGATCTCAGATTACTTTGCTTCTTTCCATTTGCCACGTTAACTCTGCTCCCTGGGGCCAAACACAACTACTCCACAAGATCCTCCACCTGACAACCCTTCAAGTCCTAGAAAACTGGTCTTCTCTCTCCCTCCCAGGGAATTACACGGGAGGAAGGGAAGGACATTCAAGTCTTTAGGAGCAGAAGGAAGAGAGACACCCTCTGAAGGGGGAAAAGTCCTCTTCCACCCCCCTCACTGACCCCTCTTTAAAATACAGTTAAAAAGAACTTAGGTTTATACTTTCCATTTTCCCACACTAGGTCTTTATTCTTTTCCCCTGAGATTAATTCTATTCTGGAAATTGTTTGCCCTCACTTTGCTGTCACTCGAACATTGCTCCACTAAATTAGAAGAAAAAGCAAGCATAGATTTTTCTAAATTGTAGAGAGGAGGAAAATTCCTATCTATCAAATGTCAGACCTCTGTTCCAGGTGGGTTTGGCAGGTTGGCCTGAAGGACAATCCCGTGGATTATAAATGGAAGGAAATTATGGGAGAGAAAATAAATGAACTTGACTATATAAAAATAGAGGAGGTTTGTACAACAACCAAAAAAGCAATGCGGCCATCATATGAAGAGGATGAAGGGATTGGGTAAAGGAAACCTCTGGAGTAAATATCTTTGACAGAAAAACCGTTATCTTGCATGTGATTTTCTTTTTTGTATTATCTGCATGGGTTTTGTTGAAAATGACTAGATTTATAATTAAAAAAGATAAAAATCCAATTAAAACAAACCCGGCTCTCCTTTAGCCTGAAGATGGTACCCAAAAGTATTACACCCAGACAGAGCCTCAGAGGATTTGCTTATGACAGGAGGAATGAATGATAGAGAACCTGGCAGGAGATCATGGGCCTTGAAGACCCCAAGGAGAAAAGACTTTTTGGTAGCAGCTGCCTGGCTTATAACAGAAGCAGAAACCCTCTGCAATAATCCCGACTGTGTTCTGAACAGCCCAATAATTGTCTAAGGGTCAGTCAGCCCAGTGGTTAGCAAAATGACCGCGAGCCTCTGCCTGAGCAGCTGTGGGCCTGCCCGCCGATTTTAAACATCCAAGAGATCCTCCAGCTGCTGCCAGGCCAGATGTGCTGGGCAGCCTCCCCAGCCAGTGTGGTACCACCTCTGGGGTAAGGGCGAGGATGAGGGGGGCTCGTGGGGGAGAATGCTGAGAGCCTTTAATTCCTTCCCTCATGTCAAACGCGTGTTTGTGGCAGACCCTGCCTGGAAAGTAGAGCAGAATTCCTATTTTATCACTTTCTGACAACCTATGTGACCTGGGATTGCACTAAGAATTTTGAGACTGATGCCTGATAGGCTCCCAGGGGACCTGTCAGAGGTTATTGGGATGCTTCCAAACAAAGCCAAAGCAAGAGGTGCTGAATGGATAAGTTTTTTCATCTGAAAAAGGAAAGAGAAGGCCTAGATCAGCATTTCTCAAACTGTCCCAGGGACCTCTGTGGTTCTGCAAAGTGGCCAAAAGCAGGACTTAACCTTTCTTTGTTAGTCTATGAAGGCCTGTGGATCTCATCATAGAATCATTTTTTAAAAATTCAAATTAGACATGTTCTTGACTTCCAGATAGCAGGTGATAGATTTAGAGTGCACACTGAAGCATATTTTTTTTTTATAAGTGGCTAATATAGGGATTGTTTTTGCTTGGCTATACATATTTATTTGTAACTGATTTTTTTTTTTTCTTACTTTCTCAATGGGTAGGGAAGGAAACATGGAAAAAATAGAGTTTGTGACTGGAAGTTAACTAAAATTTAATTTTGAAATATTTCGAATTGGAGAAATGCTAGAATTCAGTAAGAAGATAGAGAAAATAAAAATGTGATTTTTTTTTCTCTCTTCAAATTCATAGACTTTTAAAAATCTATCCACAGTCCTCTTTGGGATTCAAGAATCCTAAGTAAAAAACCAAAATTGAAGACAAAATTTGCCATAAATTAGAAAAGCCAACCTGTGAATTTCTACCTTTTGTGTGTGTGTGTGTGTGTGTTTCTGCAATATAAGGCTAGGAGTTCAAGAGCCTTTAAGCAGACTTGAGAGGGAATAGTCAGAGAGATGGAAAGACAACCAGAAGAGAACACGACCCCAGAAGCCAAAAGAGGAAAAAGGATACAGACAATAGGGCGAGGGACATCACCAGGACATAATCCTGCACATAGTCAAGGAGCATGAGTGTGGGGAAGAGTCCCTTAGATTTGACAAAAAATAGGTCATTTGTGATCTCATTAAAGTGACACAGACTCTCCCATGTAGAAACTGAAAGTGGCCCAAGGAGACTGGGCAAGTCTGGAGAGAAACAAATCACAATGGTCCTGGACACTTCCTCTTATCAATGGCAGGGTGAAGGGGTCTTCCAGGGTGAGAACACAACTCAGACAAGGTAGAGAAATATGGAAGCGAGTTCATTTAAAAATGAATAATACATCAGTTAGGAGTTGAACAAAAGAATACATCTTGTTCCATCTTTTGGTTTGTAATATAATAATTAACTTCCATTCCCTGCAACATTAATTCCAGAGAATCAGTGCTTTTGTTTCATGGAAGGGATCCCATTCCCTTAGGGATGACAGAATGAGTTCACACGTTTTCATGCTTTCAAGGCTCACAAAGAGGTTCTTTATCTTATTTGATCCTCAAGGTAGCCTACAAATTAGTATGAGTATTATCATTCTTTACTATCAGATGAGGAAACTGAAAGTCACACAGCCAATCAGCCTCAAAGCTGGGTCTCCTGACTGCCCTTGGAGGTTGCTTCTACTACAGGATGTTAAAAAGTCATCTCTAGGTACAGATTCAGAGGGTTCTGTATGCAATGCGATTAAATAGCATTTGTCCGTCTTTCTCTCAGAAGGTCCAGCCTGTTGTTCCCAGCTTATAGATGAAGAACAAGAGAAAGGAGGCCCTTGACCATAATCACATGCCTGGAATTGGGAGCAATGATGATTAAGAACTCGCTCTCACCAGCTTTGAGATGGTTGCTTGGTCAGGAGTCCACAGAGCGATTCCCACCCAAGCTACTAAAATGATATTTAAGACACTGGTTTTTTTTAGTCAACATGACCTACTACCCTAGGAGTTTTCAGGAAAGCATCTCCAACTTGCTCAACTACCACTAGATGCTGCTACAGAATATGAAACAACTCGCACATTAGCGGATGGAGCCCTCCGGAAAACATCAGGCTCACCCTAGAACTTTTATGGTAAGAGCCACCCCTATGAATTTTTATGTAAAACTCAAGACAATGAGAAGGTTACTTCCTCTAAATCCCCCAGCTGACTTTTGCTTTCTAAATATAGTTCTTGAGAAGTCAAAGCAAGATGAGTTTAAAAGGGGGGGAATGGTAGAACCCCCGGCTGCCCTGGACAAGCTCCAGCTACTCAGCCAAGATGAACTGGTGCAGCAGACAGGGGGAAGGTCGGGTACCAGAGCAGAAGAGGGTGAATGGTCTGGGGCTTACCAGGATGAATGCATCTAGTGAGCCAACTGATGTATTCCTATGTCGGGCAGCGGCCTCCATGGGGTACCTCTGGTGAAAAGGTTTTCCATGGCCATGAGTGCTGTGGCAAGATGGCAGATGAGGTTAGTTAAAGGGACTGAGGCGGATTAATCTAGAGAAGGGGCAGCTCGGTGGTGCAGTGGATAGAGCACCGGACCTGAGTTCAAATAGGACTTCAGATACTTAATACTTCCTGGCTGTGTGACTCTGGGCAAGTCACAACTCCAGTTGTTAGAGAAGATTTAAAGGGGAGGGCTGCTCCATTGCAAGATCTTTCTGTTTATCCCCCGGGCAAAGAGTTTAGGAGAGAAATGAGAGGGACAAATTTAGGCTTGAAGAGGAACCTGCTGGCCACCAACAGAATGCTCCCAAGGGGAAGTGGATGCTCTTGGAGAGAGCAGCTTCCCCTTGCCCAGGAGCCTCACAGCGCAGGCTGTCAAGAAGTTCAGAGAAGGGACTGGTATTGCTCAGAGGCAGACTCCATGGTCTCTGAAGTCCCCTTCAATTTCAAGATTTTGAGATTTCATGAGGAGACGAACCCCATGGGGCACTGGCGTTCGAAAGCAGAAAAATCTCTCCTTGAGTTAACAGAAACTTTGCAGGTTATTTAATGCAACCCATTCATTTTACATGTAATGAAGCAAAGAACCAGAACAGTTAAAGTGATTTACTTAAGGTTACACAGGTAGTAAATTCTCCATGGCTCCTTCAACATTCCTGTGACTCTCTAGTCTAAATATTCCTCCCTTGGTCATCACTCTCATATGTCTGTCCTTTTCCCCTCTCTCCCTCCCTCCCTTCCTTCCTTTTTTCCTTCCTTCCTTCCCTCCTCCCCTCTTTCTCTTCCTTTCCTCCTTCCTTCCCGAAAACCTGGATTACTGTAAACAATCTGGCACTGGTGAGATTATAATATTCCCTAGGGCAAGCACTGATGGGATTGTAATATTCTCTGAGACAGGGAAGAGCACTGATAGGACTATCTCAGTTTTTAGTGGGTCTTTTATTCCAACAAAAGTCTTCAAAACCCCACAGTTTACTGTATCCAAGCAGAAAGCCAAGTTATGTCAAACCCTCGAGGTTATATTTCGTCTCTAAAAATTGTAGATAACTCCTTTTTAGAGCACTACTACTGGTCTTTCTCCTTGTTAAAGCTAACTTTGGGGGAGGGGAGTTAGTCAGCTAACTTCTCTTGGAATTTAGCCCGATTTTGCCATAATAAAATCTTTGCCCTTTTAATTTGGAAGTCTATGCCTACAAATTCTTTAATACCTGGCAACATCAGCCTATGACCCCAAACTTTTGGGGTAAAACATTCCAAACCCCAATACTTCTTTCCATCTTCCTTCTTTCTTTCCTTTTTTCCTTCCCTCATTCCTTTCCTTCCCCCCCCCCTCTGTCTCTCTGTCTCTCTCTTTCTCTGTCTCTCTCTGTGTCTCTGTCTCTGTGTGTCTCTCTGCTCTCTCTCTCTCTCTCTCTCTCTCTCTCTCTCATAATATCACCAAGATTTGAACATCAATTTTCTGACTCCCAATTTGGTGCTTTATACTATGTCTTTCCTTCATAAATGTTACTCAACTATAATTATTCTTTCCTTTATTTCTGTGGCTAGTTTCTTTTCCTTTCTCTAGTTCTTATATTTGGTTAAATGCCCTTTATTCTTTCTCCTAGACTCATGAAGACACAAATTCATCTTGCTGTCCTGACCCACAGAAACAGAGTCAACCCATTCCTAGGAGTCCACCTGACTTTCCTAGCAAAACAAAACTTTTAGAGCAGGCAACATGGACTCCCAAACAGCACCCCAGCCTTGGAAATACTTGTTTTGAACACAACAGAACCATCAATTAGTGGAGTTTTTCTCATTTTTCTGTGGGTTTTCTCTTAAATTTCCCTGCTACTCTCAAATTTATTTCTGGAAAACGCCTCCAAAAATCACCAACATGGCCAGAGAGATAAAAATGACACAGGCTCAAGCCTGGACCTGCCCTTTGCCCTCTGCCTCAAGGACCAAAGCTGTTATCTCAGAGCCAGTGGGAGATGATACCATCACTGCCTCAGGCTGATGCCTCCTGCTGAACACGCCCTTTCCCTTAGTTGTCCTAGTTAGAGATAAAGGATAAAGGGGGAGATAATTGATTGCATCACTTGGTTATGGGCATATACTGGCCTGACACTAATGAAGTTATTGATTGAGCATTGGGGCCAGTTCTTCCCCTTGTTTTTAAATGCTCTTTTTTCTTCCCTAGGCTGGAGATACATCATTCTTGACAACAGAAGCTCAATATATCTACTAGCACAGAAAATTGCTGATTGGCGTGGGTGGGGAAGATAGATATCAAACATTTGAACTCTAAATCAGATTATAAATGGACAGATTTCAAGTGTAAAAATAATTGAGTCTAACCCCTCTATTTTACGGGTGAGGAAACTGAGGCACAATGGGGATCCCACCAGTACTGACTAATTGGTGCAGTGCTAAAGTTCTGAGCTTAGAGTCAGAAGACTGAACAAGATAAGGTGAGATCTTTCAAGACAGTTGTGAAAATCGAGTAAGGCTTCATCTAGTTCAAAGTTTGAGTAGGCCTGAAGGCCTTTAAGCATTAAGTCAAGGGCATACTTAAAGTCTCCTCCCTGCTATTCTCCTAAGGGCATACTTAAAGCCCCCTCCCTGTTATCCCCCTAAGGGCATACTTAAATCCCCTTCTTGTTATCCTCTCTATTTCAGCCAAATATGGACAACTATGTACTTATTAGTCAAGTTCAATTTCTTGGGTAGTTCTGCGTTTAGAATGTAAGATCCTCAGCCAATAAGGATGAGGGTCAGTGGTGGGAGGGGAATTTGTGTTGGGGATTAAAAGCGTTGACCCTGCCCCCTACGGTGTTTCTTCCCTTCGATTGTCTGCTCGATGTGTGGGTCGCCTGATTCTCATGAGAACGTATAATAAATTTTGCTTTGCTTCTATCTCCAGTCTTTTTTTATTAAATGGTTTCTGACCCACACAAGACCAAGATCGGACCTGGATTTCTTATTGTGCCTCAGACACTTACTGTGTGACTCTGGAAGAGTCATTTAACTTCTGGATGCCTCAGTTGCCTCATTAATTAATAGTATCTATCTCCCAGGATAGTTGTGAAGGTCAAATGTGAAAACGCGTAATATTTGTAAAATATGCATTGCAAACCTTAAACTATTATGTCATTATCATTATGTGCCTAAGGGAGGATTTGAATGCAGAGCTTCCTGCTCCACTAGGACTTCCAGGGCTTGAATCCCATCTTTACCATTTACTCTTAGTGACCTCTATCTGACCCTTGATTTCCTGAGGTGAAAAATGAGGGGCTTGGACCAAAAGACCTTGAACCTTCTAGAACCAGATCTAAATCTCTAATCTTGTTCTTATCTTTCTCTCTGAGATGAGCTTCCATCTACTCTCTATATCTTGTATATGCATAATTTTTTGCCTGTTGTCTCCCTATCAGAGTGTGAACTCCTTGAAGGCAGGACTGGATCTTTACCCCTCTTTGTATTCCAGTCAGTTCTTAATAGAGTAAATGCTTAAGAATTGCTTGTTGACTGACTAACTGACTGACCACCTCATTGCTCAAAATTTTTCTTGACTTCTGCATTTATGTTAAACTCTTCCCACTTGGGGCCCAGGCTTTCCTCTCTGACCTCTCGTCCCCGTCCCTCTGCAAGTCTTCTCTTCCCCCTTTGTTGGACACGTTCTACATTACTTGAAAAGAGTCTTTCAATCAGTTAGTTTTTGTGGTAGCGAAGAATTGGAAAAGGAGTGGATGCCCATCACCTGGGGACTGGCTGAATAAGCTGTGATGAAGGCAATGGAATATTATAATTCTATAAAAATGGTGAACAAGCTGATTATAGAAAGGCCTGGAAAGATTTACATGAACTGATACTGAGTGAAAGAAGCAGAACCAGGAACACATTGTGCCCAATAACAGCAAGAATGTGATCAACTATGAAAGACTTGGTTCTTCTCAGTAGTTCAATGATCCAATGGAATCTCAATAGACTTTGGACAGAAAATGCCATCTGCAATCAGAGAAAGAACTAAGGAGACTGAATATAAATCAATACATGCTATGTTCACTTCTTTTTTTTCTGTTTCTTTTTATCTTTCCCATGGTTTTTCCCATTTGCTCTGATTTTTCTCTCCCAACATAATTCATAAAACAATTTGTAGTAAAAATCAGTTAACTTAAGTTAGCCCAGCATGAGTTGAGGTAGGGTAGTCCCTCAAGCCCAAACCAGGGGTGGAGGCAACTCCAGTTCAGTTAAGGAAAGACCACATCAAAGTCTCAAGTTTCCACTCTTAAAATAGGGATGTGACACTCATATCTCCACACAAATTCTCTCTTCTCCAGATCTCCCAAATTTCTGGCCATCATCATGAAAGAAACTACCATAAGTATACACACATATACACACCAGGCAGGGCATTCAAAATAGTCTTGAATCTTTCTAGGTATCAGTTTCCTCATCTGTAAAATGAAATTGAAGGCCTTTCCAGCAATCAGTCCTGGAACCTCAGAGCCTAAAAACCATCCCCAAACAACGGAGCCCTTTCTACTCTCCAAGCAATCCTGGGCTTTGGTCTTAGCTTCTAGGGGAGACAATAATTTTGTGATCCCCTGATTTTAGGGGGGCTTCTGTTTCTAACAATAAATGAGTAATTCTAAATATTCTGGCTTTGGAGACTGCCTCAGGGACTTCCTACACTCCCAATCTAACAACTATCTGTCTGATTCTGAATAGATTACTCCTCGATTCATTGCTGACTGATAATCTGGTCAGTGAGATCCAAAATCTGGAGACTACTCCTCAGCCCTACCCATAGGCCATAGAATTAGTATGTCAATGATAGAGAACTAGATAAATGTGTCTCCTTGCTCCTGTTTCTTTGCCAATTTCTTCTGAAACTTAGCCTGCTTGTAATGGTGTTACAATCACAATAAAACCGTCCATTAACCAGGAAATGGGATCAAGCCTGCAAATTCTTTTGAAACACCTCATGTCACTGGTCCATGACCCCAAATTTTTGGTGTTCCCAATCTCAATATTACTTTAGCTCTGCCTTTAAAAAACGAATGTACAGAGCTCAGAGATTTGTCCCCCTCTCAATCAGAGAATAATATGATAATAAAGCGGAAACAACTGACATTTAGCAAAATTAAAAATTATATTAAGATGTCTTTCTTTAAAGCTTCCAAAGCATTTTTTCATAATTATCTTCCTGGGTATTATTACAATGATCCCACAAAATAAATATACCCATAATGAATAATCCCACAGGTATTGTTTTTCCTATTTTACCATTGCTTACAAATGGAAGGTCTGAAGTCGGGTCTTTCCAATTCCAATTCTAACACTCGGTACCTTAGTGATGCTGCAGATAAAGACATGGACATAGAAAGATTCTGCCAAACGAGGCGGTCTTTAGCAATGACAACTTCTTCCCATAGAGAAGTAATGTCTATCTAGAGGGAACCAAGTCCTCTGAGCTCTCCCTCAGTCCAGGACCAATGAACACAAGCAGGTGGTGCTGCTCTAGACACTTTTTACATTTAACAATTTTTTTAAATGCTACTTTTATTTGTAAAAGGGTTTTCAGAGAACTTTATTTCTTCTGAGGCAGGTAGGTCCAGGATTATCCCTGTTTTTTAAACACATGAAGAAACAAAGGCTCGGATACCATATAAGTAGCATTTAAAAAGGTCAGCAAAGCTGAGATGAAAACCAGTTTCCTTGATTCCTTTCTCCTCTGTCAAATGACCTCAGAGGAGCGAGGAAGGAGGGAAATTACATTAATTAGGCAATAGCTTTGATCAGAGCCATTGTTCCTCGGGCTAGCCCATTCCCCTTTGGGGTAGCTTCCATCTGAATTGTTTTAGGAAGATAAGATACCAGACACTGGGATCCTTTCTCGAGCTAACCTGCCAAGTATTCCAGTTCTACTGCAGAGAGCCCCACTCCAATGGGCTGGCCATGTTGTTCAGATGTCAAATGGACGTTTGCCAAAGACTTTTATGGAGAACTCACACAGGGCAAGTGCTCACAGGACTGCCCAGCATGGTGTGCCCTCATTAGAGAAGGTGCTGTGCTCTATTAGCAAAGCAGAATTAAATTAGCCCAGAAGAAAGGCGAGATGCCCAAAATTAGAGTCCATCCCAAATGTTCCTAAGGACTCTTTGTGTCCGACCTGTGGCAGAACATTCTGAGCTCATGATGGTCTGATTAGCCACAGTTGGACCCGCCGTAACTCGACTCTAACACGCTGATGCCTTTTGGATCCTTTTTGAGAGTGAAGTACAAGAAACAGCAGCATTCATGGTGAGGAAGTGCTTTCAAGAAAATCAAGCCTAAATTTGCCTTTCTACAGCAGGATTTCTACCCTGGCAGAACGAGAAATCTTTGAAAAACACTAGCTAAAATCTCTCATGCTACTGTTGTGGAAAAAAGATGGGTAGATTGGGAATATCCTTTATTTTACAAGTGAGTAAACTAGACCCCAGATAGAAATGATACCCAGCTCCTTGAACCTCAAGTTTAACTGTTTGATATCTACTTGGTGTTGCCATAATGCACAGAGAGCTGGGTTTGGAGTCAGGAAAGCTCACCTTGCTGAGTTCAAGTCTGGCCTCCCATATTCACTAGTTGCGTGACCCTGGGCAAGTCACTTACCTTGCTTTCCTCAGTTTCCTCATCTGTAAAATGAGCTGGAGAAGAAAATGGTAAACCACTCCGATGGGCTGGCTATGTTGTTCAATGTCAAATGGACGCTTGCCAAAAAGACTCTTTTATGGAGAACTCACACAGGGCAAGTGCTCACAGGACTGTCCAGCATGGCGTGCTCTCATTAGAAAAGGTGTTTTATCTTTGTCAAGAAACCCCCAAATGGAGTCATAAAGATTTAGGGACACCTGCACAACAAAAACCTTCATCTTCTCACTAATTCTGGTACTACGGCCCTGTCGATCTTTTCCAGTTTCTTCTGCATGTAGCTTGTTTGTCCACAGCTATTTATGAGCCAAGATCGTTTTGCCTTACTTTATATCCCAGTACTTAGCTCAATAGCTGGCCCATAGTGAGTGCTTAATAAATGTTTGTTGATTGATCCATTGATTCTCCCCCATGTCAGTCAATAACTCTTCCAAGTAAATAGTCTGATCTCCAACTAGGGAAGAAGTGGGAAGGAAACAAATAAGTATTTATTATGTTCCAGCCACCTTTTGCAAATATTATCATTTCCATTTTCCTTTGGAAGAAATGGAGATGAAGGGACTCTCCCATTATATTATAGCTGATAAGTGCCAGAGGCAGAATTTGAATTCAGACATTCCCTGACCCCCGCTCAAGAGACTTATTCACTCTTCCACTAGCTGATATGAAGGCTGGTGAATATATGTTTAGCTAAGGGAAGAGAAAAGAACACTTAAAAACAGGAAGTGACATGGCAGCCACAAAGTCAGTCCCCTTTCTGGCATATTGCCCAACTTCCTTATAGGGCAGGGTTCTATGCTTTGCTCCTCTGGTACCTCTGACCTCTAGAACCTAATAGAGCAAATCTACTTTCTTTCTCCTGCCACCCTTTGAGGATGTGCTAGTAAATACTTAACAACTTGGCTGTCTGAAAGCACACATCTCCACTGTTAATACTTCCTCTATCACTTTCTTGAGGGTCTTCCCTTTCAGGTTCATGTATGCATGTATTTATTAATTTAGGATTTTTTTTATTAGGTGAAAGAGAATATTCTTTGCCTCCATTGCTACCTAGACTTAATTACTGAACCCGTGTAACCTCAGTCATACTGAGCTCCATTGAAGACCTTAACTTAGAAAAGCCGAGATCTCCAGTTGTCCTGATCTGTATCTGGCCACTGGACCCAGATGGCTCTGGAGGGGAAAGTGAGGCAGGTAGCCTTGCCCAGCCCCCCCTCACAAAAATCCCATTCAGTTACATGTTATGGTATCACCTTCCTGATGTCATGGTCCTCTTTTAGAAAAAAAAGAATAAATAACAAGAAATCTAAAATCTTAACCCAAAATAATTAATTAAATAATTCAATAAACAGGGCCTGGTTCAACGTTTTTGCTGGTTTCTGAGGTGTAAATACTCACACTGAAAATTCAATAATCAACTCTCACCAGTCAGTTCCAGCTGCTCTGTCACATCTCTATAGCTCCTTGAAGACAGCAATTATGTCTTATCTCAGGCTAAATGTTCCCAGTTCCCTCAATTAATCTTCATGTGGTGTGAGCTCAAACCCTTCACCATTCTGGTTTGCCTTCCTCTGGATTCTCTGTTTTATCAGTGTCCTTCCCAAAATGTATTTGAAATTCAATGAATAATTTTCAGACAGAAGCTGGATAGTCAGCCTCTTGTAGCTAGCTGGGGGTACGGTGGGTCAGGAAGATCTATCTTATGCACTTAAGGTGTGACCTTCAGGATACCATTTAACTTCTGTTCCTTGGTTTCCTCAACTGCAGAATGAAGATAATAATAGTCCCCTCTCATGGGACTGTTGTGAGGATCAAATGAAAGAACACACATACGCACTCTGTAAACCTTCAGCCCTGTGTCAGAGCAAAATTAGAAGGAAATCCAATTTCAGGTAGGAATTACAGCAGAGTCAGTTCCCTTTCCCTTTCCAGCCCGGAGATTCCGGGATTACATAGAAGGGTCCTGCTCCCTTGGGGGTCCACCCTGATCAGGAAAATAGAGACAGCGCAGAGCGGAATGTTACAGCCAAACTGAAGCCAGCTCACATGGGGATGCTACGGAGGAGGAGATTGTGCTAAGGCAGAAAAGCGCCACTTCTTTGCAGAGATTTGTCAGCTTGACCAGAGGAAAAGAGCCTCTGGGATCTCCATTAACCTCTCGACCAACTGATTAGACCTAAGAGTTGGTCCAGAAGCCACCCAGCTGCTCCCAGCCCTCATGGGCGGGGTTCTGGGGAGGACTCTGGACACTCCCATCATTAAGGTCTCCTCACAAGAGTAATCTGCCTTAAAGGTCGGGCAGCTAGGAAATTCGGGGGACGGAGCGCCCGGGCCGGAGTCCCGCCTCACACAGTTACCTGTGTGACCCTGTCGCCTCAGTTTCCTCATCTGTACCACGAGCTGGAGAACAAAGTGGCACCGGCTCCAGTGTCTTGTTCGCAAAGACTAAGTAACAATAAGCCTTAATTAAACACAGACATGAAAGGAAGAGGGGCTGTTACAGCTTGGATCCCACCAGGGTCCTCAGGCTCAGAAGCGACCTCCCGCTTGGCCCTGAAACTCCTTGCCCGTGTCTCCCACAAGTGGCCAGTGCAGCCTTGGCTTGGAGACTCGGCCCGGGGCTAACCGGTTTCCCCTTCTTTTTGTTTGGTCGATGGCAGTGGAGGGACAGAGGCATTCCCAGCGCCACAGGTTCAGCGTGGCCGGGCCACCGGCGAATGCTCGGGGCCACCGGGGAATGCTCGGGGCCACTGGCCATTGCTGGGCTCCGCCGGCTCTCCTGGGATGGCCACTAAATGTGTGAGTGCTTAAGATTAGGGGAGAACAGACGTCTCTCCTGAGACTAGCTAGCGCTCTTGCCCCCCCCCCCCATGAGCCTTCTGTCTTATCTCCCCGAGAACCAGAGTCCTCAGCATGGCCCTCCCCTCCAACCAACCTGGACCCCAGCCCCGCTCCCCACCCCGGCTCCCCTCCCTGCCTTATCTCGCAGAGGCTGCCACTTGCCAGTCTCCCCATACGGCTACACCCAGACTCAGACCCTCCCCTACTTGCCCTCTTCTAAGGGAGGCTTTCGCTTTCCTTTGCAGCCTCTGCTACTCCGCGAGGTCCCCTCCTCCTGCCTCCCTCTCCTCCCATCCAGGGCCCCTACAGGTGTTCTCTTCCCCCTTTAGACTATAAGCTCCTCGAGGCCTGGCGCACTCGCCTCGGCCGGCATCCCCAGCACGTGCTGGCCCGGCTAGCCCGGGATCCATCAAAGCCAACGAAAGGGACCATCCATTGCTGGCTGTTGATACGTACGGGACCCGCAGGAGGGAGATCCCGTTCTCCGCAGGGGAGCGGCATTGGCTGGGTTACCTCAAGGGCTGGGTCAAGTTCAGGACCGGGGTGTCCCCGGACACACGTTCGGGAACTAGACACACATAGTCTGCAGGGGCGGATGGACTCCAGAGGTCTCCACTGCTGGTCCCGGGGAAATTAAAGCAGTGGCCAGGGCCGGGCTGGGCCGAGAGGGGCTGGCAGGCTTCTCTCTGGGGCCTCCCTGTAGGAGGGAAGCCACGGGAACAGAGCTAGGAGGTGGAGAGAGGCAGGGCTCCCAGAAAGCGGGGGCAAGGCTCCGATGGGAGCTGCCCCCCTCCCGCTGGGGGGTCTCAGCTGTAAAAGGGAGCGCAGCACCAGTCCCCGCTGAGGATCCGAGGAGAAAATGCAGAAGAAAGCATTTTGTAAACAACCAAGCTTTGAACCTGGGGAAAGGTGGGAGCCTGATGTTTCCCGAGCAGTTAACTTGACATTACAAAGAAAAGGACTGATCATGTGGTCCCAAGATGGGGAGGCTTTAATCTGGGAAGAACGAATCCCCAGAGGACATGATTTATGTTCCGTGAATAATGAAGAATACTTCTGAGACTCCGAAGGAAAAAAGGAATCCCGTTTCCACTTAAATCACAGCGTTTTCATCACTTTGTAAGCTTCGGCTCTTCATCCGCCCATCCATCCATTCATTTAACAAACACGCGTTAAGGGCCTCTTCTGTGCTAAGCGCTGGGCTGGATTCTGGGCAGACTGAAAGCACTAAACGAGACTGGGAGGCTTATGGGAACGATCTCGGGGCTGGAGAGGGTCTTGGAGACCACGAGGCTCAACGGACTCATTTTACAGAGAAGGAAACTGAGGCCCAAGGTCATGCAGACTAGTTCCCAGGCCAGTCCTCTAGCCACTCTCCTCCAGCATGTATAACTGAGGAATGGGCAGTTATGAGATTGAATCTGGGGCTGGCAGAGCTGTCCCTTAGAGATCTCTAATTTAGGGCCCTCATTCTATAATGGGTACGAGATTGGAAGGCGGAATCAATCAACAAACATTTATTAAAATGCCTTCTTTGTGGAATCACCGGGCTAAGTGCTGGGGGTACAAAGAAAGAGAAAAGAGCCTCTGTTCTCAGAGAGCAGTCTAAGGAGAGCCAACCCGCAAATATTTATGTCCAAACAATACATCTAAAGGGTAAACGGGAGTTAATCAAGGGAAGGAAGATAAAGTATGAAAGGCCAGGTCCCACAGGCATTAGATGAGAGAAAGGGGGTCTGGAACCCAGGCTTCTTAACCCAAATCCAGAATTCTTTCCATCCCTAATTATGCCAAGATAAGATATACAGAAATAGATCCGACGCTCTCACCATTCCCCCCACCCCCCACTTCTATAGTTGTCACTCTAGGGACCTGGAAGGACAAGGATCCATTATGATTTAAACACTTGGGAATTTCACCAGCCACTTCATGTGCGGCCAGCCTACCAAGGCAGTGGGCTGGTCTGCCCCCAGACCAACTGTCTTATTAAGCACTCCCACCATTAAACTGAGGTGCCTGCCATTCATTCTGCTGCCCATGACCCCTCATCTAATCACTTTCTTCCTGTGTTATTAGATAACCTTTTCTCTTTTGAATGTACATAGCATGAGCACCCCACAGAGTATGGAAATATTCCACATTTGGAAGTCCTCACCATCCCCTCCTCCCAGCTCTCTGCATCTCACCTTCCCCTCTTATTGGTTCTTTGCCCCAGAAACACCTAGTCTCTGGCCAGCCCCTCCTTGCTCTGATTTTAATTCCTTTTAAAAAGTGGAGTTTCCAGACAATCAATGAATATCACATTTTTTTAAAACTAGATTTATGATTTTACTGGTATAGGGAAGAAAACTCTTATCAATGGGTAACTTAGAGTCTTAGAGAATTGTCTGAGAGAGGCAAAATGACTTGCCCAGAGCACTCAGTTACACTCTTTTTAAGAGAGAAGGGAAAGATTTGGAATCCAAGCTTTTTTGTCCTGGCTTCCTTTCTAATAATTAGCCTATACTGTTTGCCCAGTGCCTTTGGGCCCAAGAGCCAGAGAAGACGTCATTTTATCCTGGCACCATAATTCCCTGTGCCCAACTAAACACAACATGAATCACAAGAGCATAAGGTTAAAATTCCCTTGAACCTACTATCCCCTCAAGTTACCATGTGCCCTAATTCTTCTCCCTCCCACACACAAATGCCTATAAAGAGCTGAATGACCCTTTGCCTCCACTGAGTTCCTACTCACTTCCCAACTTCTGGCTCCCATCCCACTGCACTGAAAAGGCCTCTCCAAGGTCACTGGGGAGCTCGATTGCTAAATGCTGTGAATCAGCACAACCATACTGGAAAGCAATTTGGAATTATGCAAATAAACTGACTAAAATGTCCATGTTCTTTGATCGAGAGATGCTAGTACTAGGCAAAGAGATCACTGACAAAAATAACATCCTCTGTAAACCAGCATAGTAATAGCAATCCTTTTGGAGGGAGCAGGTAACTGGAAATAGGAAAAAAAAATTTCATTGATCAAGGTTTGGCTAAACAGATTGTGGTCCATGAATGTAATGAAATATTTATATGCTATAATAAGCAACAGATTTGATGAATGCAGTGGTATGGGGAGGAGAGCACTGAGCCCGTAGTTAGGAAATTTTGCTATTGTTCAGTCATGTCTGACTCTTCCTGGACCCGAATGGATTTTCTAGGCAAAGAAACTAAAGACCAGATTTCAAATCCTGCCTCAAATACTAACTAGCTATGTGAACCTGAGCAAATCTCTTGTCTTAGAAAGCAAATCTCTGTCTCTTTCAGTTTCCTCATCTATAAAATAAGGATACCTCCCAAGGTTCTTGTGGAAGATATAATAAGATGATGTTTATAAGGTTCTTTGCATATCTTAAAGTGCAAAGAGCACTCTATAATGAAATATTATTAAATTGTAATAAATATAATAAAGGTTTGCTTTTACTTTTATTCTTTCCAATTACATGTAAAAATAGTTTCCAACATTCACTTTATAAGATTGAGTTCCTTTTTTTCTCTCCTCTTACTCCCCTTCCTCTTCTAAGACAGAAAGTTTCTGATATGTTATACATGTACAATTTTATTAAACATATTTCCACATTGGTCATGTTCTGAATGCAGAATCAGAACAAAAGGAAAAAACTGTGAGAAGGAAAAAAAAAAACCAAAAAGATGAAAATAATCTACTTTGATTTGCATTCAGACTCCATGGTTAGCTATTACTTTTCATCAGAGAACCATTAAAAGATTTACATGTTATGAAGTATGAATGTTATAGATTATTATTGTTCTATAATAAACAATCACCAGGATGATTTTTACAGAGGCCTGGAGAGACTTACACGAACTGATGCTAAGTGAAGTGAGTAGAACCAAGAGAACAGTGAACACAGTGGAAATAAGATTATGTGATAATCAATTGTCTTTTCAACAATGAAGTGATTTAGGCCAATTCTAATATACTTGTAATTGAGAGAGCCTTATCCAATCAGAGAGAATTATGGAATCTGATGGATTAAAGCATAGTATTTTCACCTTTGTTTTTGTTTCTTGATTTTTTTCTCTCTTTTTTTTTCCTTTTTGATCTGATTTTCTTGTGCAACATGATAAATGTTTAATCTATATTGGATTACTTGCTATCCAGAGGAGGGGATTGGGAGAGAAAGGAAGGAGAAAAATTTTGAACACAAGGTTTTGCAAGGGTTAATGTTGAAAATTATTTTTGCATGTATTTTGAAAATAAAAAGCTATTATCAATATTTTTTAAAAAATGATTCACACGCAGTAATGCCTAGTGAAGTAAACAGAACCAAGAAAACAATATATACAACAACAACAAAGTAAATGGAAAGAACCATCACCAAATGGAAGTGAATTTGTAAAATTTGTAAAAGCAAGCATGGCCCTAAAGAAGAGAAATGAGAAGACTACCCATCTACACTTGACTACTTTGCAGAGGTAGGAGAGCCAAGAGGGTGAAATTTGTGTATATATAGTCCAAAAAGTTATTGTGTGTTGATCGGTTTTATTAATTTTTTTCTTAAAAAAAAATTCTTTGCACATGTTTAGCCTATATGGGATTACTATCTTGGGGGATGAAGGGAAGGAAGGGAGAAAAATTGGGAACTCAAGGTTTTTTGAGGATGAATGTTGAAAACTACCTTTGCATGTTTTTGGAAAAATAAAATACGATTAAAAAATTCATTGTTATAAGAGATGACTTCAGGTGGAAATTTAGGTGGTATAAATACAATATCAATAAAATATGTATTGAGAGAATCTTGCCTGACTTAGGGGCAATAATGAGCTGCTAAAGATTTTTGAAATAGGATTAGGTCTTTTTGAGCAGTTTTTGACAGCTGTTTGGAGGAATTAGTATCAGGGCCAGGAGGGGTTGAGATTAGCTAGAGGAGTGAGGAGGGAGAGATGAAGTCGCCTGTCAGAGAGGGCAATTAGAGAGACATCGAGTTTGCCCAGGAAGAACTCAGAAGAGCTGACCTCAAGCTGTGCCCATGGGAAAGGGCAGAAAGGGGACCCAGGATTGAACCATGATCAGATAGGGATGGGGAAGGAAGGGTCAAGGAGGGCTTGGCTTGTGAATGTGGCTACCTGAAGGATGGCAGTCCCCACAAAAGAATTAGAAAGAAAGACTAGTTGTGGAGAAAATATAAGTTCTGATCTTGCACAGGCTAAGAAGGTAATAAAGAGCCGGAGCACTTAATGCACTGGGCCTGAAAATGTCTGGAAGCTGGCCTGGATCGCTGTTCCAGAAAGGTAAAAGCCCGGAATCATTCTTCTTTCTAATGAGCCATTTAGAAGGTTCCAGCACCACCACTCAGGGAGGGGCTCACAAAAAAGAGCCGGAATTGTTTTTTGCCTTGGTCAAATTTCACATAAACTCTCCCGGCTAGAGGCCTTATTAATAATACGTCTCTGCCCATCGAGGAGTTACAGATTATAAGGAATAGAACATAGCCCCAAAGAATATGGGAAGGAGGAGGGGTGGAGAATCCCCCAGGGAGCCCATTGCATACAATAATAGCAAATAATTATATCCGATTTTTTTTCAATGTGTCCATTTTGCTTTTTTTTAATCTCTTTTCTTAAAAAAAAAACACACACACACACACAACAAAGTTTGTCTTAGGGGATGCTTAAAGAGAGGGATGGAGTGGAGGATGCTGGGAGAAAGCCAAGCAATGTAAAAATAAAACACAACAAAAATCTCATCAGAAATTTAATTGATAAAACAAACCCAAAAAGGCTTTGCAGGCCTCCAAGCACCATTTAAAGATCACTAGCGCGGATTAGGACAGCGGGTGCTTAAGTGCACAGAGCGCGGGGTCTGGAGCCAGACTCATCGGCCCGAGTTTAACTCCGGCTTCGGCCACTCACTGGCTGTGTGACCCGCCCCAGTAACCGCGCTTGCCTCCGTTTCTCCTCCGGTGGAAAATGAACCGGGAGGGACAGGGCCGGCATCTCCGCCAAGAAAACCGAGGGGGGAGGGGGCGCAACAAATTGTGGGCAGGAAATGATGGCGAGGGGCAGCTCCCGCGCCGTCCTTCAGTACTTAGTTCTAACGGTTCCTGAGGACGCAGAGTAGCTGCTGTGGGGGACAGGAAGTCTAGGAAAGGCACAGCTGACTGAAGGAGGGGATCAAAACACAAGCCTGTTATAAAACATGAAATTATGCGATAGAGGGGAAGGAGAGCCAAAAACAGCCCCGAGAAGCTCGGAGGGAGGCAGAGTCCCAGCGGGGAAGGGGGCTGCGTCTGAGCTGGGGGTTGGAGAGCTGCCGGAATATCGGAGGCGGACGGTTATGGGAGTGAGGGCACTGGGGCGGGAAACAGCCAACGCTTGGCCCGTGTGAGGGATAGAGAGCGGCGGAATCTAGCTATAGAGCACATGGCGAGGCCGTTGCTGTTGCTCCCTTTTTTTTGCTGAGACAGTTGGGGTTAAGTGACTTGCCCAGGGTCACACAGCCAGGAAGTGATAAGTGTCTGAGGGCAGATTTGAACTCAGGACCTTCTGGGTTCGGGGCTGATGCTCTACCCACTGGGCCACCCAGCTGCCCCATGACATCAGGACGGGGCTCTCATTTGTTACCAGGTTACAGGGAAGGCCTGAATGGCCCACAAGGCTCAGTGCCCGAAGGGATCAGCAAGGTCTCGCCTAACTCTTTCTCCCAGGTTTCCCCAGGGAAGAAGCCGGGGCCTCTGACCCTCAAGCCAACCGTCTGGCATCAGTGTCCCAACTAAGGCCTAAAACAAAGCAGATTATTTCATGATACATAAATGACTGGACAATTCTGCAGGTGAGCTGCTTCTGCTATTGTCAAAGGGCCAGGCAGGAGATAGGAGGAGGATTCCTGGGTCAGACACCTGGGCGGTGCATCCCTGCCCTGAGCCACTTCTTGTTCCATTGCTCCACCCGGGAGCTGCCCCTACAATCCTAGACTACAGTTTCTAGCTGTGTATACCTATTGTGAAGGGATATGAAAGCCCAATTCTCTGCCAAGTCTCTTCCATGCTTCTGTGCCTCGGTTTCCCCATTTCTTAAATGAGGGACTAGATGACCTCTAAGGTTTCTTAAAAACTTGAGTCAGATGCCACCTCCTCTGTGAAGCCCTCCCTGGTGCCCCCAATCTCACCCTCTTGGAAGTCTCTTTCTCAGTCCTCCTTCTGTGCTAGCCCTGAGGTCAGGAGGACCTGAGTTCAAATCTGGCCTCAGACACTTTACACTTCCTGGGTGTGTGACCCGGGCAAGTCCCTTAACCTCAATTGCCTGGGACGGGGGTGGAGAATAAAAAGGAGAGACCTGTTTTTATTACCAGCTATTTCTGCCACGCTCCCATGGCAACCATTTCTCTTTCTAAGAAATACTCAGAGAAACTTCCTCCTTTTTGAACATCAGAAGCCCAGCTCTAGTACCAGGGCGGCAACTCCTGAGGCCGGTACTGCCCAAGACAGAGGTCTCCTCCAGCTGGAGGGAACGAATAAGTCGGGGCCATATTGCTGGAGAGTTTGCCTTCTCTAGCCAACAGGCTGGATTTGAGGACTCCTAAAAATGGATTCAGGGGCTGACATTGTCCAGGCCATATGGATGAGCATAATACAACTGCCTTTGCCACAAGATGCTTAACATCTATCTCTGTACCTGCCTCTGATCTTGAATTAGAAGGGATTGGACCAGATCTCTCAGGTCCCTTTCAATTCCAAACCTTTGTCTGACATTTGTGGTCTTCCAAAGTGAAGCTCACAGCCTTTCTCATGTTAACCGCAGCCATCCTCTCTTTTTGTTGTTGATGCTCAGTCTTTCAGTCCTTGTTAGCTCTTTGTGGGTTTTCTTGGACCAGGATACTGGAGTGATTTGCCATTTTCTTCTCCAATGGATTAAGATAAACTGGGTTAAGTGACTTGGCCAGGATCACGTAGCTGCTTGGACTGCAGGTCCAGCCCTCTGTCCACTGGGCCTTGCTGTATGCGCTATACTCGAATTGGACAGCTCTCTATTCCTTCAACATATCCCGAGTTCTCCTGCTACCACACTTCTGCTTTTCTTGTAATATTCTCTCTAAAATGTAATGTTCTCTGTTGGGGGTCTCTGGAGGTCTCGGGAACAGCCTTTTTTCAGTTCAGTAATCACTACAAGTACAGCCAGGGGTTAAAGTCCAAATCCTTTATAAAGTCCTATTGAAGGACTCCTTCAAAGTCCTATCTCCTTCACTTGGGGCTTGGCTATTTTTCTTAGAGGCCTATCTCTCTCCTTGGTTCCAAGAGCTTGAGCTCCTGCCTCCTTCTCTGCCCTCTGAATCTCTCCGAATCCAAAAGTTTGTGCTTGAGCCTCCAGCCACAACAAAGGTAGAAGATGGAATGAATCTATCTCAGCCTCTGAGAGTTTTTAGTGCGCTTGTCCTCCTGGCCCTGAGAGCTTCTTCCTTATGTGCTCCACATGGAGTACACACCAATCATTACATCACTAGGAAACCATTATTTGTTGTGGGATTAAATCAGTGCTAAACTAGATTTAACCATTGTCTCCTCCATTCCACTTAGTACCTTGCTTCATGTTCTGGCCCATAATATGTCCTTGTAGGATTAAATCAATCATACTGAACCAGCTACATTAGACAACTATTGTCTCTATCAATTCCACTGACTTAGCACCTTGTAAGAATTCTTTGTTTCAAGTTCAGAGTTCTGGCCCTTAACGTTTTCTTATGTTTACAGCGTTTTCATTGCCTATATGTCTGTGTGTGTATGCATGTATATATGGGTATATATGTATGTATATGTGTGCATGTGTCTGTATGTTTGCATCTCTGTATCTAAATGTCAGTTAATTTTCTTGCTCATTCTTGACCCTTTGCATTTACAGGAGCCCTCGATATTATCCCACTGTGTCAGCTGTGGTCATCTCTTGAGCCTAAACAATGACTCTTAAGTCTCTGGTCTTTGACTTGTGTTCAAATGGAGAGAAAGGGAGAAAGGATGATAATAAGATCATTGATGTAATGCTAAAAGGACGGCCCAGCTCCCTCACTTTACATATGTACAAACTCAGGACCCAAGGGGTTGTGACTTTCCTAATGCACCCCAGTGGCCGAGGGAGGATCTCTCCTCTTGGGCTATGTGGGTAAGCATGTCTGTCTCTACCATAAGGAATCCATTAATGGCTCATAGAGTAGGGAAGAGAAAGGTGGGAAGAAAAAGAGCAAAAATCTTCATTGAACATGTATTTTATAGGCCAATGCAGAGGTGTGATCCCTCCCCAAGCTATCAGTTCACCAGAGTTTGAGTTAATTAATTCATCTTAAAGGTAAGTCTCATGAATGAAAACTATCCCCTGGAAGGAGAGAGGTAGTCTGGGAGGTAACCCCAATCATCGACACAATGTGTTTTGGCCCTTGAGCCAGTTGCCAAGGAATAACGTCTATTCTCTATAGCCAAGAGTTCTTAACCTTTTCTGTATAGTAACTCCTTTGGGCAGACTAAGGCCTATGGATCCCTTCTTGGAAAAATGTTTGTCTCCTACATTTATAGTTGAAGGAAATGTTAAATTTTACCTAGAGATTAGTAAAAAATAAAGACATACATATTCTCTCCCAATCAAGTTCATGGATTTCCTGAAATCTGTCCAATGAACTCTTTGGGGCATTCATGAACCTCAGATTAAGAAGCTCTGTAGGGAAATTGTTTTTCAAATTTTATCAGGTTGATTGGAGCCTCTTCAGTGATGTTCTTTTAGGCCCAAAGTCCCAAAGCTCCCATCATCTTGAACAGAAAACCATCTCCCTTGTTCATCCCCCTACAAATGAACAGAATTAAGTTCAGGTTTAAACTTTCTGTGAACCAACATTCTAACCTTCTATGACCTATCTTTTGAGTTTCTTCCAGCCCTACCATTCTATGTTCTATGTTCCAAGGTCCCTTTCAAATCTGCAGGACTGAATTCATGGAACAGAGAACATCTGCTTCTACCTAGTGGAGAGAACTCCTAAGCATGCTCTTCCCTGCTGGGTCCTCTCAGTTCCAGTTTAAAGCCTCCTCTAAGCTTTTGGACAGTTGTTAGAAGATGATGGCAACCATAGGCCAGAGAGTGCTGACCTTCCTGGGCCAGGGCCGCGCGTTAGCCGGCCGGACATTCTTAAGCAGCTCTTCAATGGAGGGCGTCGAGGAGGGATCAGCCCGCATGTGGAAGATGCTCACTTTGGGTCTTGCGCTCCCCGGCGTGGGGGTCAGTATGGTAAACTGCTACTTGAAAGCAAAGGATCATCCCAGGAGATACAAGTTCGTCCCATACAGACACCTCCGAATCCGGACCAAGCCCTTCCCCTGGGGAGATGGTAACCACACTCTTTTTCATAACAGACGAGTCAATCCTCTGCCAACTGGTTATGAAGATGACTAAGGAAAATCTCAGCACTCACTTCTTCAGGACTGGAACCCGCAGCAGCTATGTAGACCACCACTTTCTCTGTGTGGATACAGCTTCCGAGTCCATTTCCCTTCCTAGTGTCAAGCAATGAAAAAATAATGCTGATTTACTATCATCATGCTTGTTATAGGAATGGCTTAAATAAATAATTCTTACCTTAGACTATGGTGAGGTGTTGAATTAAATCAAAACTAAATGTTCGGGAAATTCACACTGATAGTCACTTCTGAGCATCGGGGTTCCCTACTTAGTGCGTTGGGATGCAGTTTGTCATAACCAACAGAGCATTAAGAACTCACTCATGCCATAGATGTCGTCAAAGATAAATTCTCCTTATGCCAGGTTACTCCTTGTGTCTCTGTGGGTAAAACTGAGGGAGCTAACACTGCAAGGAAATAGAAGCTAATGAGCCTCAAAGCTAAGTTCTTGTGATATTTTGCACCCCTCCTCAAAAAAATAAAGTGAGGAACAGAATGATGTCCGGTTTTACAAAATGTGTCATCTAAGGGCTCCTTGGGTCCTTCCTTCTGTCCTATTAACAATTTCAAAGGAAAAAAAAATCTTCCACAAAATCCCTGTCCAAAAAAACAAATTTGCCCCAAGATGGTAAATTCCATATGGACTCATTTGATTATCTTGAAGTTAATGCTGTCCAAATATCCTTGAGGAATGAAAGCTATGAGTATGATTTTGCTGTTTATATATAAACCTATCAGGATCAAGTTGGCTTGGTCAGGCTTTATTGACTGATACGTTAAAGGGGGTCTTAAAATTTAAGCTGTAGCCAGTAAGGATCAAAAGGGTTAAAGATAAGTTAGGAAACCCCTGCTACAAAAGCGGAAATTTGCAGAAAAGGGAGAAGCAGGAACTATTGGCAGGGCTAACCAGAGAGACACTAAGAAATCTGAGGAATGATCGGTTCTCAGAAAATCTAAATCCTCTTCATGCTGTCAAGGACTAATCTTTCCGACCTGAAAGGGAGAGAATGCATTGTCATTTCTGACCTAGCTGTTGCTCTTAGAATGGAATTTTCTCCCCTTGTGTAGGAAAAGCTCCTAGTGTCTGTTCCTTTTAAGTTAATGGTCTTTTAATCCACCATGGAGCTAATAATATCTTGACCATCCCCTTCACAGAAATTACGATCAAACGTAAGTTTGAAGTTATTCTCTTCTACTCTGGAAATAAACAAATATGAATACTTTCTTCTAAAAAAAATAAACTAAGAAAGCAATTGTTTCATGTATTCCCAATTGTTTCCCTTCTCTATTTTCAACTCCCAGATGCTCAAATTGTTTTTGTGTATCTCTTCTCCCATTTAGAGTTGCTTCCATTTCTTCCCTTGTTCACTTCTCAACTCTTATTTTCAACCTTCTTCCTCAACTGAAACTTCATTCTCCAGTGTTACCAACTATCCTGTATTTGCTAAATCTAATAATTTTTTCTCAGGCACTCTTCTTGAACTCTAACCTTCTACTCCAAGATCCAGTCTCCTTGGTTTTCATGACATTGATGTACTCTCACTCATTTGGGGAGCTGCTGCTTCATAATTTCCTATGCAGGAATACCATCCAAATGCTTTTTTCCAAACCATAAGATATCCCCCAAGGTTCTATCTTGGGTCGGGCTCCTCTTGCTCTTTATGCACTCTTCTCAGTGGTTAATCACAGTATCTATGACTTCAACAATTAATTCTATGTAGATGATTCCTATGCAGACTCTATAAAAATATAGAATTTTATTTCCTCTCCTTAATTCCAATCCTATATGAAGTACCTATTGAATCCTTTGGATACCCCTTAGGTCATATGGGGCAACAAAATCAATAGGATGAAAACATTTTCTCCCTGTTAAGCTTCTCCCTCTTCCTGACTTCCCTTTTTCTATTGAGAGAATCCACAGTTCTTCTGACCATACAGATTCTCAACCTCAAAGTCATCCTCTACTCTTCTCTCTCCCCCTATCCAATTAGTCACCAAGATCATTCACTGCATTCTTGGCCACCACTGGTCATCTTAATTTTTGTCTTGCCACTGAACCTTGCTGACTGTGGAAGAAAGCGTAAGGCAGGCAACTTTGTGCAATTTTGCCTCACTTGCTCATGGGCAAGTCAAGTCATCACCTGGAATGTCATTGGTCCTCTTCCAAAACAAAGGAGGAATAACATGTCCACAGATAATTAAGTAGGAAAGGGGCTAAGGAACAAGCATTTATAAGTGGCCTACTATATGCTAGATGCCATCCTTAAGTCTTTCCAAATATATTATTTGATAATGCATGTAAGACATGTTGTTTAAAAATTTTAAAGGCATTAGAGGGGGACAGTGACACTGAGAGGAATCGCTTGAATCTTGAAGACACTTTGGGGTTCTAAGATCAGAAGCAAGAAAGAAAAGTACTTCAGGTCTGGATTAGAGATTATTGCTTATAGACCAAAGCAAAGAGCCAAGAGGGGAATGTGATACATGAGCAGCAAGAAGACTGATTGAGCTAGAAAATACAGGCCAGTATATAATATACATAAAGCACAAATATACAGAGTTAAAAAAACAAAAAAACAAAACAAAACTACATCTTTTCACCCAGACCAAAACTGAAATAAAAAAAAAAAAAAACTAATTTCACAGTCTCATTTTATGGCCATTTATTTGGAACTAAGAACTTACTGTTCAGTTTCCGCAAGGTGGTCTTCAATTTTTAGGCTGATCTTCCCAAGAGAAGCTCTTATCACACAGGAGTCCTACTTTTAAAAGTTGGGGTACTTAGGGCCCCCAGAAGAGAAATGAGTTTTGGAAAAAAGGACCATATGTGGACCAAAGGACTGAGGGCATTCAGTCTGCTAAAAAGAAAGCTTTGGGTTGGACATGATTATCTCTCTATCCAGGACCGTCCATAGAAGAGCAATAGGGCCAAGGGTGGAGGAGATGAAATCAGGAATATATAAGGAAAAAGCTCCTCACAACAAGAGCTGTTCCAAAGTGGATTGGGCTGCCTCAGTGAGGGAGGGAGTTCCCAGTTACTGAGAATCTTCAAGTTGAGGCTTGGATGAGGTTTTTTTTTAAGGAAAATTGTTGATCATTTCGGTTCAGGTGTGGTTTAGACTACGTGAGATCCCTCCCCACTCTGAGAATGTGTGAGTCTGTGAAGTAAAAGTTTGACTTAACTGTATAAAAAGATTGAGTGCTGTTTATAGAAGTTACCTTTGAAAAAAAAAATCCCCTTTCACCTAGTTAATGAGTCGCTGGGGAAACAGATCAAAGGGCTAAAGATTGATTAGGGTTTGTACTCAGATAAAGAAGTTAGTGAAACTTCTCTCTTTTTCAAATTCTGTGCCAGCCAGTTTTGACTCCTTCCACAGACACTTCTTGACACACGTCCTAAGAATCCCCAGAACTTGAGATCTTTCAAGATCATGGGCAATGAAGTCTTGTTGATTGTTCACAATAAATGACAGCCGTACAGACTCTTTGCAAACAAAAGTGTAAATTGAATAAGCAAACAGAATTAGAGAAGATATTGATCATATTAAAGACAATTTTGCTGAAAGGTAAGTATGTGAGTCATTGCTTGTTTAAGATGAAATTATACATTCCCCAATCCTGGTGTACTATCCACATCCTGTGGGTTCTATAAGACCTGGGCCTTGGTTTTTGCCTTTCTTTGTAACTGCAGTTCTTAGGCCAGGGCGTGGCTTAATAAATGCTGACTGACTGACTGAAGATGAAGAATGAAACATATATTTTTGGACGTGGTCAAGGTGAGAATTTGTTTTGCCTGATACATATTTGTTAAAAAGGTTTTCTTTTTCTTTTTCAGTAGGCAGAGAGGAAAGAGGAAAGGAAAGAAAATAAGGGCTTGTTAACTTTAGAAAGTTTAATAGAATTATCTCAGTTAAACTTTAGTTTAAAAAAACCCACACAAATAAACTAAGCTTTAGCTGTATTTAATAGTTATTGCCAGGAGAAAATATCGACAGAAGGGATATGAATTAAGGTTCATCAAAGAAGAAGGTACATAGACACATACACAGAATTCTGGGAATAGAAGTGGATGCTACAACTTAAGAGAATCCAGGAATAAAAGCTACCTTTTTCAGGGTCCCCTTGGATCATGCATGCTTGCGGGTTAAATAGAAAAGATGGATGCTTTGAGGCTTTTAGAAAGAGCAAAGGAAAGCTAGCTACTTCCAAAAATAAACCCAGAGGTGATGGCAGGAGTCCATCAGCAAGCCCACCTTATGGAGAAAGAAGAGTATGCAAATGTATCCTGAGGCCCTTTTCGGAGCCAGGAAACACACACACATACACACACTCACACACACCTTCCCCAGTTTTCACCCCCTCCTCAGATGACAAAACATAAACTCACTAAACGAGTTGCCCCCATTCAGTTTTTATCTATTTTTCCAAACTTCCAAACTCAGAAATTTTCAGCATCCCTTCACTTCTTTCCCATGGTAGGCAGGTTATCAGAAATATTCCTTGTGATATTCCCCTCTTTTTTTAGTCTGGCCCTACAAACATTTGTTTCTTCTCTACAGAAACAAGTTACTGCCAAACATCGTTATCGAACAGGTAGGTTTCTTCTACTGGGGCCAGAACAGACTGTGTGTGGCAGGCCGAGGTCGCCCGTGGGGACATTCTGTAGACAGCATTCTGCCAAATTCTGTTCTGGGAACCACAGAGTGACCTTGCATTTTTTCACTGGGGCCTAATTTCTTTCCATTTTGTTTTGAATGTGGCAGAAGAGCTTAGAAATGTTGATTCATGCTCTATGCCTTTAAAAAGATTTTTAAGTAACAAGCATTTGTTTTCTCTCCCTCCCACCTCCTTCCCATTCTCAATACTGAGGGGGAAAAGAAAAGAAAAACAAAAGACTTAAAATATGCAGCGTCAAGCAAAAACATATAATATATGTCCAAAAATGTCTCACTCTGCTTACTTGTCCATCCATTCTGTCAATAGGTAGATCTCATTCTTCCTTTGTTCTTCCAATTTACTTATATCACTCTTTATGTCCAAATCATGAACCCATTTTGATCTTATCTTGGTATAGGGCTTTAGGTGTGGGTCGATGCCTGCCTTCTGTCAAACAATTTTCTTTTTTCTTTTTCTTTTTTTTGACTTGCATGTTCTTTTTAAATTTTTTTTAATTTTTAAAAACTTTTTATTGACAGAACCCATGCCAGGGTAATTTTTTACAGCATTATCCCTTGCACTCACTTCTGTTCCGATTTTTCCCCTCCCTCCTCTACCCCCTCCCCCAAATGGCAAGCAGTCCTTTATATGTTAAATAGGTTACAGTATATCCTAGATACAATATATGTGTGCAGAACCGAACAGTTCTCTTGTGGCACAGGGAGAATTGGATTCAGAAGGTATAAATAACCTGAGAAGAAAAACAGAAATGCAAGCATTTTATATTCATTTCCCAGTGTTCTTTCTTTGAGTGTAGCTGCTTCTGTCCATCCTTGATCAATTGAAACTGAATTAGCTCTCTTTATCAAAGAGATCCACTTCCATCGGAATACATCCTCAAACAGTATCGTTGTTGAGGTATATAATGATCTCCTGGTTCTGCTCATTTCACTCAGTATCAGTTTATGTAAGTCTCGCGAGTCCTCTGTATTCATCCTGCTGGTCATTTCTTACAGAACAATAATATTCCATAACATTCATATGCCACAATTTACCCAACCATTCTCCAATTGATGGGCATCCATTCATTTTCCAGCTTCTAGCCACTACAAACAGGGCTGCCACAAACATTTTCTGCCAAACAATTTTCTAATTTTCCCAGAATTTTTGTCAAACTGAGTTCTTATCCCAAAAGTTGGGGTCTTTGGGTTAATCAAACACTAAATTATTATAGTCATTGACTACTATGTCTTCTGAACCTATCCCACTGATTAACTACTGTTTCTTAGGCAGTACCAAATGGTTTTGGTGAATGCTGCTTTATAATATAGTTTTAAGTTCTAATACAGTTAAGCCACCTTTATTTTTTTTTCCCATTAATTCCCTTAAAATTCTTGACATTTTGTTCTTCCAGATGAACTCTCATTCTTTATCATCAGTCCTTTGGAATTATGGTTAATCATCACATTGATCTGAATTTGTAAAGTCTTTCGAAATGGTACGTTTTTACAATGTTGTTCTAGAACATATTGTCTTTGCTCACTTTATTCCACAGATTCATCCAAAATCATCTAGGTTTTTCTGAAAGTGATCTCTTTGTCCTTTCTAATAACGTAATATTATACAATTACATTTCTGTCCAATATGTTCCACCAATTGACCTTTCTCTTTTTTAACTGACATCAAATAATTGTGATTATTACTGCTTAGTAATACAATTTGAGATATGGTATTGCTAAGGTTCCTTTCTTACTGTTTTTCATTATTGAAATTCTTGACTTTCTGTTACTCCAGATGAATTTCATTATTACTTTTTCTAGTCACATAAAATGATATATTGGTAGCTTGATTTGTATGGCACTGAATAGGCAAATTAATTTAGGAAGTATTATCATTTTTATTATATTGGCTTAGCCTACCCACAAGCAATTAATATTTCTCCCAATTATTTAGCTCTGTTTCTATTACCACAAAAAAATGGTTTGTTGTTGTATTGACATCGTTCCTCTGTGCATCTTGATAAGGAGAATGTGGGTACCAAGTATTTCATATATCCTGTAGTCATTTAAAATGGAATTTCTCTCTTCCTGGTGATTTTAATTGGTAATAAATAAAAAATGCTCATTATATAGATTTATTTTATATTCTTCAACTATGATGAAGTTATTGTTTCAATTAATTTTAGTTGACTCTCAAGGAATCTCTAAGTATACAATCATATCATCTGCAAAAGCTATAACTCTTTTTCTTCTTCGCCTGGCTTTATTTCCTCAATGCTTTTTATTGCTACAGCTAGCATTTATATCTCCCTCTCACACAGAAGTGGCTTCAATGGCCTATCCAAAGATCATACTAGTTAGATCCACGGTCAGTGGTTTGGGAAAGGAAAATAGTGGGGTCTTCAGAACAATTCTTCCACCATTTTTCCAAGCTACTCATAACTGTTTTACCAACTCCTGGAGAGTCATCTGAGACTAATTCAATAATAATAAAAATAATAATAGCATTTATAGCACTCACTTTGTACCAGGGACTGTGCTAAGCACTTTATAAGCATTATCTTATTTGTTTCTCACAACTGTGAAGATGATGCTAATTTTACAATTGAGGAAACTGAGACAAAGAGAGGTCAAGTGATTTAAGGTCGCACAGCTAGTGAAGGTGAGAATGGACTCCTGACTCCAGGCCCAGCACCCTGTGCACCGTGGGACACCTGGGAATGCATCCCAGCAAGCAGCAAGTCAGTGCAGACGACTCGCTGTCAAACTCCCTGTTGCCTTTTCTTCAGCTGACCTTGGAAATCAGAGCATGTCACCAAATGGAGACAGGGACAGCAGGAGGTCACAGAATTCCAGAAACGCAGCCATGGAAAGAGCTGCAGAGTTCCACCTGGCCAAGAAATTGTACCTTAGCAGAGACTAGGAGAATCTCTGCCCAAAAGAATGGTGCATTTGAGCTCTTGGAGGGAGACGTTTCTCTGGCCTGGGTGTGGGCCCATTGGAGGAGGCCCTGCAAGCACTGGTCAATGTCTGGGGAAATGAGGAAGCTTCTCACTTAACTCCCTTAAAAACACATCAAGTCATGGATAATTGAAATTCTCCCTACTTCCTAGGACCTAACTCCCTATATTTGCTGAAATTCATCCCTTCACACAATCTCAATGGTAAAGACATCAGGGGGAACCTCCACCTGAAATGTTCATCTGACTCAGGGGTTCTTAACCTGGGGTCCATTAATTTTGGAGTTTTTTGTATGTTTTTGTTTCTTTTATGCTTCTCCCTGAGTTCAAATCTGGCCTCAGACACTTCCTAGCTGTGGGATCTGGGCAAGACACTTCATCCTGTCTGCTTCAATCGACCCATCTGTAAAATGGGCTGAAGAAGTCCCCAGAATCTTTCCCAAGAAAACCCCAAATGGGGCAAATGAACACAAACATTGTGACATAAGACTGTAAGGAAATATTATGCCATAAGAATTGACTAAATAACATTTTCAAGACCTCTTTGAATAATGAAGAATCACGTGAACAGAATTAGAATAATTTTTTTTTTTTTTATTTAACAGGGCAAATACATGTAAAGATAGTTTTCAACATTCATTCTTGTAAAACTGTGTTCCACACTTTTCTTCCTTCCTTCCTTCCTCCCCAAGAGAGCAAGCAATCTGATATAAGTTAAATATGTGCAATTAGGAGAATAATTTACACAGTAAAAATAGCTAACAATAACTATGTATCCAGCACTGTGCTAAGAAGCATTTTATTATCTCATTTGATCCTCACAACAAGTGAGGTAGATGCTGTTATTATCCCCATTTACAGATGAGAAAATTGAGGTAAGCAGGGTCATACAATTAGTTAAGTGTTGGAGAACTTACTACAGGCCATCTGCTCTGTCCACTGCACCGACAATATAAGAGAGAGAAAAAATAACTTTGAAAAGCTTTAGAATAAATATAATGATAAATTGTAAGTCTAAAAGAATGAAGATGAAACGCTTCACTTACCTGCTGAAAGAGATTTGACTAACTCAAAATGTAGAAAGAGATATTTTCAGATGTAGCAAATGTGGTGATTTATTTTGCTGGTCTATGCAGATATGTATCAGGAGCTTTCTTTTTCAGGAGTTTTTTTCTTCTTTTTTTTAAACTTGTTCAGTGGGGGCAGGGTTTTTGTAGGGCTAGATTATACCACATTTGTTTCCAACATAAAGTACTGCTGAGCAGAGTGTTGCTGTAAATGAAAACTCAGGCATTGAACTCACACTATCAGAGAGGAATCATGAAAACATACTGCATCATCTTGGTAGTAAAAATAAATATTTCAGTGTCCTACCCTCAGAGTGCTACTGTTGATAATATTATTATTGGGGAATGTTATTGAGGAGGAACATTGCTGTTAGGGAATGGGGACTATTTGCTGGAAAGAAATCATGTAGAAACAAGTTTTAATTTCCCTGTTTTACAGATGGAGAAACTGAGGTTCAGGAGTACAGCAGCCTTCTTGTGGTCCCATCGCTATCCCTGTAGGGCTGGAAGGAAGCTGTTCTAACTCCTTAGGGATCTGAGGTCCACTTGCCCAATACCCAGTGGCAGAAACAGTATTTGAACCTAGATCCTCAGACTAGCGTCTTCAAGTGCCATTTCTACTTCCCCAGGTTGTCCCCCCCTCATTTCTCCAACCCTTAGGTTTCAAAGCTCCCTCTGGGCGCCCGATCTGCCCCTGCTGCCCTACGAGTCCCAGATGGCCCACCGGCCCTGTCTGCGGCACCAGGATCTATCATCTTCAGGCCCTCATTTCCACAGCTTCCCCTTGCCAAGAGGGCTCCTTCGTCCCGGTGCCAACGTCCAGGCCTAACTTTGAGCTGTTTCCTCTCGGCCCGGGGGCCAAGAAGGCAGATGGACCGCGAAGATCTCGGCTTCTTTTGGACATGCAGGAACTGACTTTAAGAAACGGATACGTGAACATGGGGGAGGAAGGGGCTGAAATGGAAAAAGCCGATACAGAGGAGGAATGATCCCAAGTAAGACCAGTTTCCTGACCTAGAAGGGATGAAAAGTGGGAGGGAGGGAGGAATCAGCCCCTACCGGGTGGCTCGGACACAAACTCTGATGCACGGCAGGAAGGGAACGGGACTGCCCCCAGAGAAATCGGGGAAGGTGATTTCAGAAAGTCTTCAGTGACACCAAATTCTGTGCATTTTTAAAAAATGGTAGCACCCAAATCAAACAAGAGCCTAGACAAGAAAGGAGATTGTAGACTTCATCATATTTTTATGGCAAGCAGGTGAAGGGGAGATTTGCAATTTCATAATCCTTTTGTATTCTGTCCTTTTCTGGCACATGAACTTTAAAAAAAAAACTCAACTCATCTAGTAATGAAGAGAAACGAATTTAGTCAAGTTGTCAAGGAATGGGGAAAGCTGCCATTGTGGCAGCCAGCTCCTCCGCCCAACAAAACTCGGCCTCGGCTCCGAGCGCCCGGGACCCGAACGGGGCTCTCCCGCTCTGACTCTCCCCACTAGAGGCTGTGGGACCCCGGGCAGGACGCCGCCCCCTCCCCCTCCATCTCCTCGGGCAGGCAATGGGCAGTTGGGGCAGAGCTCGTGGCTCCGAGCCTCGGGCCCCGGGCCCGGGTGGCCGGGGCTGGCGCCGGGGCTTCGGCGGGCTCCACCTAGACAGGGGGCCAGCCTGCTGTAAGGCTCTCTGGGACTGCAGTCTGTGGGCCAGCAGGTGGCGATGTTGCCAAATGAACCCTGGCCGCTGGGGGGCCGAAGTCGGGAGGTCAGACAAAGGTCCCTCCGGGGCCCCCGCTGCCGGGCCCCGCCCAGCCGCCCGGGCAGCTCCCGTGGGTTCGGACGGGGACCGAGGCCCAGGTGGGCTGCGGGAGCGGCTCGGAGCGGGAGAGACGGAACCGTGGCTCAGGCCACCACACCCTTTAGGCGGGGTCTCTCCCCTACCGACCGTAGGAAGCTCCTTGAGGGCAGGGCCTTGTCATTTCTACGGCCGGGCTGAGCACTGCCCCCAGCTCTGAGGGAATCTTTAACGGGCCTTTTTCTTTCTTTCCGTCCCACTTCTTCAGGCTCTCCTTTTTTCCATTTGTATGGTGAGGCTTAAAACTTTTTCTTTTAATAATCGGACAACAGCCTGAATGAATACTTAATTATGCACATTCTTAAAGCAATGGAAGAACTGTGGGGCTAACGACTACACAAAGAGCGACTGGGAGGAAATTCTCAATTAGGGGGCCTGCTTACACCGAGACAGCCTTTAAATCAGCTCATCATCAGGGCTTAATATGTGTTGAATCTGGTGAATAGAACCGAGGCAAGTTCTGCCTTTGTTGGTCTAATGACTTAAGTTCCGCCAGAAAAAGACTTGCCTTTAGCATTAATTTCCAAGTTCTGAAACTGGGCTAGAGCTGGAAGCGACCCCCTCATCTAAGACTTCTGATTTTACAGATGAGTAAACTGAGGAGACAAAGCTACTAAATGGAAGAGCGGGGATTCCGGTTTGGGATCATCTAACTCAAAGCTTAGTGTTGAAACTACACGTGATTTTTTTTTTTTTAATAGATAGCTAAACTGAAATTTGATGCATGAATTGGCTGTTTCCCTTTTCCTGACTGCTGATATTAACCTCCGTCCAGTCTTCTGTTTGATGTTAGGGGAAACTATTGATCCAACGCAAGGACAATTTCATAGTTAATCAGTAAAAAGACAAAATTTGTGAAAACAAGAGCAACTTCTTTGTAGTAGATGAGTACTCAGACTTACCCTGAGCAGATTATCTTTCCCCCTCCCAAGTTAGTGAGTGGTTTTTTATTTTTATTTTTATATTTAAGGTTTTTTTTTCAGAATACATGCAAAAATAATTTCTACATTCACCCTTGCAAAACTTTGTGCTCCAAATTTCTCTCTCACTCCCCCCCACCTTTTGTCTTCTTTCCCTGTTATGCCACGGTTCTCTTTTATTGTCCTGATTCTGTTTCCCTAATTGTTCTGCCACAAAACTGTTCAGCTCAGTCCTTCGAAATCTCCCCTCCCTCTTTATCAGAACATTTGATAAGAATAAAAGATCTTATGTTTTAGAATATCAGAATGCTTCCCTCAAGCTATCAGAATATCCCATACCCTCTTATCAAGATGCCTCTCCCCAGGTCAGGGGTGCCTCCCCCTATCATGTCATCCCCCTCTCGGTTGGGTCACCCCACCCTGTCAGAGTCCCATTTCTGCTCTCAGCACCCTAACTCCGCCTCTGCCTCAGTCTAGCCTCTGAGTTTGAGCCACTTGTGTATATATGTTATCCAGAACTCACATTGTTTGCTGGATTCTTGGAGATGGTAATCTCATTCAGCCGTAGGAGCAAACTATGGATCCATTTGGTCCCAGTAAATCTCTCCCTTTCAAATAAAACATTAAATACTCTCTAGTCTCTATCTTACCTGTTTCTCCAGCATTACATCCCTAGATAGCAAATAATTCAAATATAGGTTAAACATGTGCAATTCCTTTAAACATATTTCCACATTTATCATGCTGCACAAGAAAAATCAAATCAAAAAGGAAAAAAATGAGAAAAAATAAGCAAAAGAACAAAAAAATCCACATTCAGTTCCCATGATCCTTTCTGAATGCAGATAGTTCTCTGCATTACAAGTCTATTGGAATTGGCCTGAAAGAATTATTTCTAATAGAAAACAGAGAATGAAGGGGGAGACTACATTTACAGAATGTAAATCTCTCTGGGAAATATGTTAACAATCCACAGCTCATCAACAATTTATTTCATAGAACCAAACTCTTCACTTTAAAGAAGAGGAAATTGAGACCCACAAAAAGTGAAGTTTTGGCCAAGGTCATGTCCAAAGCAGCATCAGAGTTGGGATTTGACCTTGTGTCCACTAAATGGTAAATTCAGCCAATCTACCATTGCCTAGGTTCACCTACAAAGTTCATTAAAGTTCATTTCAATAAATAGTGATTACTACCCTCTGATTTACCAGGTCCTATGCTAAGGGATTGGGGGAAACAAATGTTAGAAACTGTCCCTGTCCTCAAAATGTTTTCAAATCTTGTAAATGGGAATGAGAAAAGCATGAAGATAATTCTCATTTTATCAAACATTAAAGTCCCGAAGGCACTACTATAATCACAATACCCTGTTGTTGGAATCTTTACAAACTGCTAACTCATTAGAGTTGATAGATTATTGATCTGCTCTTACAAGAAGATGTTTTGGGCCAGAACCTGAAACAAGGTACTAAGTAGAACTAATTGATACAATGCTTGTGTTTGCACCTTTACTCATTGGAGTTCACACGTTTGGGAAATTTCAGGGTTTAGTATGAGATATCTGAATTTTCACCTCCCTTGAAGCTCTGAGGGCCAGAGAGCAGTATGGGAGAAAACCCATAATCCCATTCTCTCAGAAGAGTCATATATAGTGAAGAGTGATTCATTCGAATATTTTCCACTTGGCTGGCTGGTGGTGGAAGAAGAGTTTTCAGAGGAAAAAGCTACAAGTCGAGAGTTCAGTGAAGATTGAGAAGGCTCTCTCAGAGGCAAGACAGATTCAACTTGGTGCCAGCTCTGGAGGCTGAAGAAAGCAGAGGCAGAGGCTGAAGGACAAAACCTTTGGATTTGGAGACATACGGAGGGAGCTCTTGGAACCAAGCAGAGAGAGAGGCCTCAACTAACCAGGCTACTTTGGAAGGAGAAAATAAATGTTTGTATTTTTACTAGCTGGCTGCATTTGCGTGATTATTACTTTCAACTGCAACTAAGACTGCTCCAAGAAAACCTCCCCCCGGAGAAACTTACCTTCTCCCCCAGAGAGAACTATTCTATTTATTTTAAAAGAAGAAGATCACCACATTTTGGCGCGAATATTATTGTCCATATTTTATAAAGATGAGGAAACTGAGCCCAGACTGGTGAGAATGCCACCCTCTCCCATATTTAGGTGGTCCCAAATCACTAAACCTATCTTCCCAATACACATTACTTTCATAAATAAAAAGGTATCGGTGGTGCAGTGGATAGAGCACCAATCCTGATGTCAGGAGGAGCAGAGTTCAAATCTAATCTCAGATACTTAATACTTCCTGACTCTGTAACCCTGGGCAAGTCCCTTAACCCCAATTACCTTAGCAAAAAAAAATTTAAAAGGCACTAAAGGGTTATCAAACTGCACACGTTTTGATCCAGCAGTGTCTCTGGTGGGTCTGTATCCCAAAGAAATCTTAAAGGAGGGAAAAGGACCCACGTATGCAAAAACGTTTGTGGCAGCCCTCTTTGTAGTGGCAAGAAACTGAAAACTGAATGGATGCCCATCAATTGGAGAATGGCTAGACAAGTTATATGAGAGTAATGGAATATTACTGTTCTATAAGAAATGATCAGGAGGATGATATCAGAAAAGTCTGGAAAGATTTACATGAACTGATGCTGAGTGAAGTGAGTAGAACCAGGAGAATATAGTACACAGTAACAGCAAGATATGTGGTGATCATTTCTCAGAAATACATTGATGCAAGGCAATTCCAATAGACTTGGGATAGAAAATGCCATCTCCATCCAGAGAGAGAATTATGAAGACTAAATGCAGATCAAAGCATACTATTTTCACCTTTAAAAAAAAAAAAACTCTTTGCTTTTTCTGTGAGTTTCCCACTTTGTTCTGATTTTTCTTTTATAACATGACTAATATGGAAATATGTTTAAAATGATTATGTATAACATATTAGATTGCTTTCTGTCTTGGGGAGGGAGAAAGTAAGGAAGGGAGGGAGAGAAGAAAATTTGGAACTCAAAATCTTACAAAAATGAATTTTGAAAACTATTATTTATATGTAATTAGAAAAAATATCAAAAAATTAAAGAAAAAACTAAATAAAAAGGCATTTACTTTTTCATTCATTCATTCATGGCAGCAAGAGATAAAATACATTGTAATATACATCTGTCCCAAACTAAAGTAGCAGGCCTTAGGTGGTCTAGTTTTGACTGGAAATGATGTAGTCTTAATCTGCCTCATTACTGGCCTCTAACAGAGTTCTGAAGGGAAGATTTCTGGTCCTGTATCTTGATGTCACTGAGAATCAACTGAAAACAATATTTGGCAGACAAAAGTAGCCAAATATGAAGAAACCATGACTGTTCACTATCCCAGAGAAGGGTAATGCTTGAGCCACTAAGTTCCCTGTCCTTCCTGGATGAGAGGCAGACCTGCTTTTCTAATTGATGGATAGACTCTTATCTACCAGATGCACCATTTCAGCCGTGACAAAGAGCAGGCACTGAATTCTAAGTCTGGGCCAGAGGGTTCCCCAGCTAGAGGCTGCTGCCTGCCCAGCTGGAGTCACACGCCCTGAATCCCCACCTCCCAACAGGCAGCAGCCACCTCTCAAAGTAGGTCACAGGTGGCTGGCTGCGCTTGGCTGCCAGGGCCTTCGCCCGAGTGGATCAGGTGCCCTAAGAACTGACACAGCACAACGGAGGTGCCCGGAGCTCCTTGGCCCACTTTCTCGAAGCAGGCTTGGGGCCTGCCGGGTCCAAAATGAACAGGCCACCTCATTTGCTCGAAAACTGGATGGCAGGCTCTCCGCCTTTGACCTCCTGCTCTTAGGGCTTCTAAAGAAGAAGCTTAAGCAGAACAAAATAGGGCAGAAGTTGGCAATCCTTGGCATGGGTGCCCACGTATGGTGTGCAATCTGATCTCGCCCGGCTCCTCAGGCCCAGACTGTTACTCGGCCATGAGTTGTGCCGTAATTGCCACCAACCAAACAGAAAGGCATGGAGGATTACTGTGGGAAAACTGGCCTTGACTACACTGTCCCATCTATGCCTTTCGTGTTTTGTTCTGTGAATATGACAATATTAAGCACAGCAGAGTGGTATAGATAGAGCAAAGACCTAAGTAAACAGCTTTGCAAGTCACTTTATCCTATGTATATCTCAATTTCCTCACCTGGGGATAATATGGGGATAAATGGGGATAATAATAATAATAGCATCTATTTCCCAGGATTGTTGTGAGGATCAAATGACCCAATATATATGAAGCACTTTGCAAAAACTCAACATGCTATAAAATTTCTAGTTTATCATAGTTATTATGTTACCTAGATCTCTATATATACATAGCTGTAAATTCCTAATTCTAATACCATCGATTACTATGTAATACTAAGTTCTTTAATCTTTCCGTCTTTTACAGTGGGATGCTTCTGTATTCCCTCTGTAGATTGAGTTTTACCTGTTCTCAGCAGAGCGAGAACTTATAATCAATCCATCACTAAGCATTCATTAACTATCAGCTAGGTACCACACTAGATGCTAGGAATACAGATACAAAATTGGGATAAACCCTCCCCTAAAGGAGCTTAAATTCCTGTAGGATTGGGGGAGGGATGGACTAGCTTTTTTTTTTTTTAATAGCTTTTTATTTACAAGTTATATGTATGGGTAATTTTACAGCATTGACAATTGGATGGATTAACTTTTATGTAAAACCTACAATGTGTCTGGAGGTGGCTAAGTGACTCAGGGGAAAGAGCACTAGGCTCAGGAAGATCTGGGGTGAAACTCAGTAAGTCACTTCACCTCTTTTTGCCTTTAATTCACCAGAGGAGGAAATGGGGAGCCATTCCAGGATCTTTACCATTATGGACAGCAACGGCTTGTCATGGCCCACAGGTCCATTCAGGAACGGGACATTAGCAATGACGAACAACAACTATATGCCACGAACTGCATTGGGTGTTTTTTTTTTTTAACAGAATCCTATTTGAGCTGATGTTGAAGCTGAGAAACTGAGGCAAACAGCTTAGGTCACACTGCTACTTAGTGCCTAACTAAGCTCCTCTAGTGGGGGCCTGGGGTTGGGGGTGAATCCTTAGGTACAAACCACCTACACTCTTGCACTATTCACGCCACACAGACCCTCGCCAGAGTCTAGGCTTTCATCAGTGCACAGAAGCGTAAGCCTGTGTTCGGGGGCCGAGGGGCATTTAGCACCCCAAGGTGATTTTGAGTTCTCCCCAAATTCAGAATCTGTACACCAACAAATCCTTCAGCCCAGAGACTTTAATATCCATGTTCCAGGGGGTTTTGCCTCAAGCTGGAAGCCTGATCATCTTGCAGCTCAAGAGCCAACACTCATCCATAATGAAACAGTGACCCACAGAACTGGATTCTGGAGGGAGGCCCTCAGTCCAGGGTACTGATGCTATTTCTTGGGCCTTGGTTTGCCTGAGCAGAGGAGCTGGAAGAAGAGGCTGCCAAGAGAGACCCATTGGGAGCTTGGCAGAAGTGTGCATGAAGTGGCAGATGGGGAAAGGCCCCAAAGTGACGGCTGCTAAGGCTAATTGTCACCAGGAATCAAAGGGCCCAGGCCCTGTCCTGCAAGCTTCTTCCCCTTTCATAAAAACCCATCATTCGCAAGCATTTCTTAGAAATTGAAGTCCTTCCCTTCTTTCTTTTCCTAAAACTTATTCCTCACTATAGGACAACCCCAGGATGGAGGTGGTGAGAGGAAAGAAAAAGAAAACAACCAAAAAACCCCAGCAGGTATCCATTACAGCAAAAAAACTTGTCCAGGTCTCTGATTTGAAAGGCAGGGCTGCTCTCTGAATAGGTGGCCTCCTGGGCACACTGACTCCTGGAAGCCCCAAAATGGATGTTACTGCTTAGGGGTGCACGGATCCAGCAGGCACTGATTCAAAAATCCTATTTGGCCAGGAAGGAGGACAATTCATAAAATTGGATAATTAGGGCTAAAATGGGGCTTTTGAGACCACTGGGTCCAACTTCCAAAGCTAACAGGAAACAGAGGCCCAGAAAGGTCACATAGCTAGTATCTAAAGTGGGGTTTGAATCGAACTTTTCCCAATTCCAAATCCCAAACTCACAATCTGATATTTTAAACCGTTTTTATAAAGCAAAGCAACTGCCCACTCTTCATCTCATCAGCTAGCCATTACTAGCTGCCCTAAATTATAGGGACTCCTGACCACGGTCCTCACGGGATCTGCATCAGACAAATTCTCCAAATCATATCTGGATTCTAATGACCAGAGGTACATTGCATTGATACACAGAGGGACCATTTTCCTTCTTATTATCTTTGAAATATTAATAACTGGTCTCTAGGTTTCCCTATCATAAAAAATGGCATTAGCTAACATTCACACAGCCCTGGCATTCCTTTATTGAAACAATTCTGTGAGGGAGACCCAGTGAGGAGGAACTTAAGGCTTCACAGAAGAGGCTTAATTGGCCTGGGATCCCCCAATAAGCAGGAGTCAAGGTTCAGAGTCCAATCCAAGATTCTTTTGGGCTAGAAGCCACTAATTTTTTTTTTTTTTAATCAAGAATGGAAGTGTTTTCAGAAAAAAAAAACAAACAAACAGCTGTGGCTCTCAGATGAGAACAGAGCCCTTTGTAAAGCTAATGAGCATTTATTTCCTTTGTGGCCCTGATATAGTCACACCTACTCCAGAAAACTTTCTTCCATTAAAGTGTAATACCTGCAACTTGATCATCCGGGCATAAAAGAAGGCTCCTACCTTCAACTGAGGAGTTTGCTTTCACACCAAGAGACCACCTGACGAGCCTCTCCCTTTCCCCAAAGTCTGCTCCCCAAAGAAGTCATCTCCTTTCCCCTTCTCCCATAATCTGGCTTTCCTATGAGGTCCCCTTCTCTCCCCCCTTAGTCTATTATCTTAGGGTCCCCTCCTCTTCCCCCTTACTCTATTATCTTAAGGTCCCCTCCTCTCCCCCCTTAGTCTGTTACCTTAAGGTTCCCTTCTCTCCCCCCTTAGTCTGTTATTTTAAGGTCTCCTCCTCTCCCCCCTTAGTCTATTACCTTAAGGTCCCCTCCTCTCCTCTATGCTAAGCACTGGGATAACAAAAGGCAGAACATATGCCTGCTCTCAAGAAGCTTGCAGTCTAACAGGGAAAGACCATATGAGTACTTGAGATATCCAGAGCTAGCAGGAAGGAGCATGGGAAAAGGCTTTGGGGAGGAGGAGGCACCTGCCTCCGTTTTAAAGGATGAGGGGAATTCCAGAGATGGGAGAAAGGACAGAGGAAAAGGCATTCCATGCACAGGAAACTGCATATCAAAGAAAGATGGAAATGTGTGTATAGGGAACAGGCCAGAGGAGCTGGAGAAGTATAGTGTTTAGGGGGCGGTGGGAAGGTACAGGAGTTGAAAGGTCAGCTAGGGCCAGAACACAAGCCTTCACAAAACTAGGCATTTCCTCCTAGTAAAGTGAATTCCTGGTCATTTATTGTCAAAGATGAAGGGAGATTGATAGCTTTTTTTAGGGGAGCAGAGATATATTTTTAGGCTTTAAAAATGAAAAGATAGTTTGTGATTGGAGAATTTAAAAGAACTTTCTCAGTCTTTTGATTTGTGAACTTCATTCCACATTGTATGCCACCAGAGTTTTGCTTTTGTTCCCCAAAATAAGCCCCCTTCAATTCACTGATTGGCCTTGAATGGGTTACCTAGCTCAGCTGATGAGATTAGTGTAGGCGCTAAAGTGTAACATGTAAAAAACTCACAAGGGCTTGAGAGGAGACACCAGGTGTGGTAAATATGAAATCGTTTTGGGAGAGCATATAGCAAGGAAAGTGGTTTTAACAATTAACCATGGAAAAGACAGGTTCCCCAGTGGAACTCATTGATGAACCAGGAGAAAGGGAATGCACCATGAGGTAGGGAGTATGCCATTGATTGGCAGGCTAATCCACAGAGTTTAATACCCCCAAAAGAGTTAATTATAAGAAAGAAAAAGATTCCAAGAGGCATGGGGAGGGGGTGAGAGGGAAGATACCATGAGGCAGAATCCCAAAAGGGATCCAGCAAAGATGGCTTAGGGCATGGACTGGACTGAGAGGGGAAATTTAACCTGGGGTTTGACATCCTAATTTGGCTTTCTGATTGGATACAATAAGGTGGGGGTATCCAAGATTTCCACAGGGGTGGGACGTAAGGTTGAGCTGATCCCCAAGAGCGCCTTTCCCTGCTTTCTTCAGGGGGCCATCTCATCAATACTTTAGGCTTTCTCTGCCAACCCCATAGTGATCCAGGGCCTGATCAATGCCACTTGCTGCCCATGTGACCCCTCTTCTTTGGTAAACTGAAGACTATGGGGTGGGTGACTTCTGAAACGCCTTCCAGATGACAGGAGACATGCTATATGGTGGAGGAAGCACTCAACTGGGGGGGTCAGGAAGGGGTTTTAAGGACCTGATTTAGTGACTTTCTCCTCATGCCCTGATTTCATAATTTGTAAAGATGTTCTTTAAGAACATTGATCTAAATCCCATGAAGATCCTACAATAAGACAAGGGATTTTAGACCTCCTCTAGAAGATGAGAGGGCCAGAGAAAAGATCTTACAAATGACCAAACCTAACCAGATTAGTTCATAAGCATTCCTCTAGGAGCAGCAGGAAGGACAGATTGAAGGAGGGCCTTGGCAGCTGCCCTAATTTCCAAGCAAAATGTGGTAACTGAGGCCTAGGTGAAGGTGGTAGCAGAAGAAATAGGAAGAGAAGAGACCAGGACCTTTGGGGAGCTAACAGCCACAGGACTGAAGGAATGATTGGGTAGGCAAGGAAATAGAAGGGTCAAAGTGAACATGGAAGTTTTGAACCATTGCTCCATTGGGCTTCCTCTAACAAGCTGCCCAGTCTCCTGAAGACCTTAGGCAAGCTTTCTCACATTTCCAGAATCTTAGATGAAAGTTCACTTCTTGACTACAACAATTCAACTACACTTTGTTTTTTATTAAATTACCTTAAGGTAAATTTATTAATGAGACAGCAAGACACTTCCAAATGGAGATCTTAAGATGTTTATTCAAATATTCCTGAAAATCAAGGTCATTGGGGTATTTTAGGGATTCCCAGTTTCTGAAATGGAAAACAAAAACTCTCTACACCATGAAAAAGAAATTCACCAAATAACAAGCACTTATTATGCACCTATTTGCCAAGCAATATGCTAAAAATAAACCATACAAAGCCACCCCAAAAGGATTTTCTTTTCCCCTTCAGGAAAAGAATAACAACAATTATAGCTAGCAAAGAAACTTATAAATATCTTTTTCTTAAAAAAAAAAAAGTCCCTTCAGATCATATCATCAAATTGAGGTATTTTAAAAAAGCATTTAGCCCACAAGACACATAGTAAATGCCTAATCTATATTCCCTTTCCCTTCTTGCAGATGATTTCTAAGCATTTTCTTTGAAACAAGTTTATACAAATGAAAAAAAAATTTTTTTTCATGAACTCCAATTTGTAACCATCTGCTAGATTAAGGGAGGACAATATAGGCTATACACCTTACAGCTATTATTTTCCTCAAGGGAATTTTCTGAAACTTACAATCAAAATGTAATTGTAAATTCACTTGAGACTTTCCTTCTCAAAGTCTAGTTGGGGGTGGGAGGCCATAACTCTCCTCTGAGGATAGGAAGGGTGGTCTCTTGTAGTATCACTATTTGTAATTCGACAAGACCAATACTTTGTTTGTTTTTGACATAAGCGTTAATAAAAGTTCAATTTCATCAAGTATTTATTGAGTGCTGATGTGGCATTTAAAGAAACTCTCCCTGTTCTTCAAGCTGCTTAGAGTAGGTTTTCCTTGGGGAGACTAGCCTCAGACAAGGAAAAATTGTGGCACCATAACATCCTGCCTCACCTGCTAACTGAAGTTTGTTTTTTTGAAATGCAGATGAAAGTGCTCAGAAAACAAAGAAAATGGAAATTAAACTTTTTCCTTAAGAAAATGCTAAAACCTAAGCATAGTTCTCCAGTTCTGTTACCTGGATGAGTGTGAAAGTGTGACAACTCAAATTTGGATCGGAATTATATGTGCTTAATTAAGGGAGAGCTCCACTCTATATTTGGACACTCATTTTAGTTCACTGTCTTTGGTTTTAGAATGTCTTTTAATTCCTTGGACTGGGCATACCCCATAAAAAACTTAAGATACTTTGAATTTAGAGGGTTAACAGCAAGCTTTATACACCTTTGGTATAAAATTCTTGCAATTATCTCCTAGCTCCTTTTTTACTTTTTGATCTTAGCTTTTGCTTCTGATGATAATTACCCCTTAATTAGCACCCACCACTATATCATCTAAGTAATTATAGTAAGTGGAGCCTGCACCCCAACAAGTAGTCTTCAAAGAAAATTATAAAATAACGTCCCACATTGACTTTTTAAAGCAAAACTGGTTCAAATAAAACACTCCAGCAGAGAATACACCTTGAATAGGGAGTTCAGAACTAACTTCCATATAAGCCTTCTGTAATGAAGTTGGCTTTTGAAAAGGAAAAAAGGATATTGTGCATAAAAGTTGAAGAGTGTGGGTCCAGAGTTAGGATATGGATAATCAATACCTGAAATATTGCAGCCAATCTGTGAGCTTTAATTATTCAATTGAATTGGAACTATTTTCTATAGACTCAAAGATCAAGCTTCACTAATATACTGGTTAAATATTGTTTAAACTATTCTTTATGTATTTAGAATAAAGTTGCTGTGTTTCATAAACACAGTCTATTTATAACTTTAGGTATATGAAGGGAGGATTCTAGGAAAAAATGGTAGCTAATACCTTATTAATTTTCCAGGTAATTACCCAAATCCCTATTAATTTCCCCTCTTCCCCATGAATAAGGCCACATGTAGATACAGAAGTAATGAATATGGTTTTATTTTGAGTCTTTATTGAACTTTGGGGAGAGAAATGATATAGTGATAACTTAAAACATTCATAATACATCATTAGAAATGCAATCTCATGGATATCATCCAACTCAACTCCCTTATGTTTCAAATAAGCAAACTGAGGCCTAGATAACTAAAGACATGTAACTCAAGGTCACCCAGATAGCTACAAAGCAGAATTAGAAACCATAAGTGCCCCATAAGTGCAATTCAACAGTAATATGCAATTGGGTCAAATAATCCTGGCTTTCCGTTGATAAGGTTTTTGAAAGTTTAGTATACACAAAGTAGTGAACAAATAATGTGTTTTCACAAAGAGTTCCTAACATCGAGAGACAGAGATAGGGAAAGAAAGAAAGGAGAGACACACAGAGACAGAGACAAAGATAGAGAAAAAAGACAGAGAGACATAAAAAGATAGGGACAGAGACAGAGAAAGAAGAGAGAGACAAAGAGAGACCGATGCTCACAGGGAAGAAAGCAGATCTAGTTACCTGATCCCCTACGAATCTGACATCAGTTGCTGGAAGCTGTCAATTTCCAGGATGACTCACTTGGAGCACTGAAGCACCGAGGAATGTGGGATAATTATAATTTTCGGATCCCTTAAAAATGAAAATAAAAAGAGAAAGGGGTGCTTGGTTGTTTTCTTGCATATTTTAAAAAATGTTTTCATAACGTCTTCACTATTTTGTCGTTGTGTGTGGGTCAAGGGAGAGGCAGGGAGACAGAGCTTGAAGTAGACGCAGAAGGGACAGAGACAGGACGAGGGATGCCAGCGGCGGAGACCAGGCCTCTCTCACCGTGTGTGCCCAGCGTCCCGGGGGGGAGGGGGCGCCCGGAGTGGACAAATCTCTCTATGTGCCCTGTGGGAACCTTGGCTCGACTGTGTCGGCAGGTGGGCGCACACTGCGCTCCCTTACCAGGCCGGGGCAGAAGCCGAGGGTACCCCCACCAGTCGCCGCGGCAGGAGTCTCCACAATCCCCGATCTCCGACTTGTCTCTGGAGAGCAAGCCACGGGTACAGAGGCGTGCGCTCAGTGTCAGCCCTTGTACTATCTCCCCAAGTGGTCGGAAGCTTCTGAGCGCGCTGGCGGCAGTAGTTGAAGTCCCGGCCCCGGCCCCCGGCTTCAGCCAAGCCCCAGCCCTTCTTCCTACTCCCTCCATACGAACGCTGCCGCTCTCTTCCACCCCCGCCCCCGCCCCGGGAGTCCGCCCAGGAACTACAGCTCCCGTCAGCCTTCGAGGCCCAGACCATGGCGGGTCCCCGCGCGTGCGGCGCCCCGCGCTTGCGCGACGGTTGGCCGAACGGCGTCGCGATTGGCTGCGGCGGCCGGGGCCGCGCGGGGCCTGTGGGAAGCGCCGTGACGGAGCTGGCGATTAGGGGAGGAAGGGGGGCGGCCGGCCGGGGAGCGCAAATGGCGTTGAGATGGTTCAGGGCCCTGCTCAAACTCCAGCCCTGACCACTCACCGGGCGAGGAGGAGGCGCAGGCGGGGGCGGCGGCGGCGGCGGCGGCGGCCCATCGCGAGGAACTAGTCAGCGCCGGCGGCGCGGACTGGTTGGCCTAGGCCCGGGCCGGCAGCGGGGGAAGTTGCGGGGCAGCCGCCGCCGGCGCTCTCCCCTTCCCCCCTCTCCCGCTCCTCTTTTCCCCGCGGGTTCCTCTGGGCTCGGAGCGGGCGCCGGGCCGCGGAACTCTTCTTCTTCCCTTCTCTCCTGCCTGACCCCCTCTTCCTTGCGCGTCAACCGTCTCCCACCTCGAGCGCGCCAACCGTCCGGCCCCCCTTTTCCGCCCCCCCCCTCGGCCCGCGCGCGCGGGGCCCCAGCGGCCGCCCGGCTCGCGCCGCCCGGGGGCCGCCGGGAAGGCGAGGCGGCGGCGGCAGCCGGAGCTCGGAGTCTCCACCCCGCTCACTCGACACCCAGGGTAAGTGAGGTCCCGTGGCGGCTGGTAGGCCCCGCCCGAGACTGAGATCCGGGAGGAGGCTCGGGGCGCCCGGTGCGGCGCGGCCCGGAGGAAGTTGGGGGGCCGGGCGGACGGGGAGGGAAGTCTGTGGGTCCTCGGCCACCCTCCCCCACCCCCGGCCCTTTCCGGGCGGCCGCCCAGTCCGGGGCGCCTCCCTCCCCCTTCCTGTGCCTCGGTCAAGTGCACGGTGGGCGCCGACCGCGCACCCGGTCCTGTCCCCGAGCCGGGCGGGGGCAAGGCACTTCTTGGGGGCGCTGGCGGAGTCGCCCGGGCTGGAGGGTGATGGGAGGCCCCGGGAGGTGGGCGGGCACGGACCGGACCCTCGGGCTCCGGATCACCAAGTTCCCCTTTCTCTGTGGCCCGGACAGGTTGTTTGGAGGAGTTGCAAATGTGTCTGAAGGCCCGAGGGAGAGGTTGAGACCCACGCGCCTATGCACATGTACGTGAGCCCGTGACTGTAAGTTGTCCGCCTCCCCACGGTCCCCGCGGGCTGGGTGTGGGGGGGGTGCCTCGCGTCTCGGGAGCTCTGGGGGCGCCGAGATTAGGCGGAGAAGGCTCGGCCGAGGAGGCGATCTCCCCTGGTCTCCGGCTTTGGGAGAACTCCGGTGTTAACTTTGTAGGAGGGGTCCGAGGTCTGTGGGCTGGCGAGTCGGAACCGAATCCTAGGAATGGCCAGGGCCATGTCGAGAAGTGTTCCACACCAATAACAGGATTCGGGGATTTAAAAACCCTCTAATGCAGTTACGGAAATTAAGCATTTTGTTTCCGTAACACCTGAGAAAGAAAAAGGCAGGATTCATTGGTAAAATCTGGGGCAAGGAGCGACAGATAGCTCCTGTTCTACTCCCAAGGTTATAGCAAGCGTCCCGAATTTAGCATTTCATGTCTCAAAGAAAAGATTCCTGGATACATCAAAAGATCGCTTGAATAGCGATCCCTCTGAAATACTAGTTTGTCTAAGGGGAAAAAAAAAGAAAAAACATTTGGAGTGCAATGAAACATGGAGCAAATTGTGATGCAGAATATTATTGTTGTGTAGCTTATACTCCATTTACTTATTAATTCCAACACAGTGAAGTTGTACAATCCTCTGAGTTTATTATAAATTGAATTGGATTTCAGTAATTTTAAAAGTTTTGATAACAGTTAAATGGTTATTAGTAAAAAAATACATGCATGTCATGTACATTTTGAAAATGTGTTAGATGAACATTTTCTCCCTGTCCCACTTGGGTGAGTCCCTCTTCTTGTTCTTTGTATTTTTTTATTTAGGTTAAGGATTGTTCCTCTCCCTTTTCTTCCTATTTTCCCCAATTTAATGTAAATTGCTTGAGAGTGGAAACCTTTCCTAATAGTATTATTTTGAGCTAGTTGGCACTTGTATATTGTTACATAGAATTAGTCGTTTAATGTGACCTATACCTTTCTGGACACTTAACATAGGAATAGAGCTTTCTCCAAACATGTTTTTTCTTCTCTTTATATCATCTATCTAGTATGTAAGTAAATCTGAATGAATCACTGAATTCATAAAGTTTACAGATAAAAATAAATGAAGTTGTATGTTTATAATATGGTTTAGCTGGATGCTGCAAATGTTGAAGTGATTTACAAAAGTTTATGAAAGACAAAGGTGGTATCTTAAAGTCAGAGTAAATTAGCATGAGATCCAATATTTTTGTAATTAAACATATATGTTTAATTCAATGTGGCACTATTTTTTTCCTTTTTTTGGGCTAAGAAAGTGAAAACTTAGGAATCTAGAAACATAGTATGACCCCACATTAACATGTCAGAAAGATACATACTAAAAGAAATTTCATTTATGCTTTTCATGTTTTTATGTGATTTTTAATGTGTCAGGAATTTAACTTTCCATCAAAACTATTTTCAGTAGATGAATATTTCAATAAGTTTTAAGCTTTTTAATCATACTTAACATATGTAAATGAAGTGGTATAAATGAGTTCTATACATTGACTGTTGGTTCAATTTGGAGCTTTAATGAGTTCTATTAATGGTAAGTCAGTCATACTTGTTTGGCAACATACTGATTTTGCATGTAGTATTCAAAGTTTTTAATTACAATATTGGTTATATTTTCTTGATTTTCCACAGAGAATATGAAACAGGTGTCAAAATGACATCCAGATTTGGGAAAACATATAGCAGGAAAGGGGGAAATGGCAGCTCTAAATTTGATGAAGTGTTTTCCAACAAAAGGACCACCCTTAGTACAAAATGGGGAGAGACTACCTTTATGGCTAAATTAGGCCAGAAGAGGCCTAATTTAAATCCAGATATACCAGAGATTCCTAAGAAGCCTAAAGTAGAAGATGAAAACTCAGAAGATCCTTTCGGATTCGATAGTGATGAAGAGTCTTTACCAGTTTCTTCAAAGAATGTGGGCCAGGCTAAGAGTTCTTCCCAGTTGGAGCCTGGTGAAGCTGCTCATCTGGGAGACTTCTCCTCTGTACTTGAAGCTAACAGCTGTATTAGTCAACCAATCACTGAGGACATTATTGTGTCAAGCAAGTGCTTACCTTGTGATAGTACTTGCTTTGGTTTAAAAGAAAAGAGCACAAACCGAATCTTAGAAGACAGTGAAAACAAAAGTAGTGCAAAACTATTAACTAGAGGTGAGTTTTTATTTCATACTTGTGAAACATTTGTTATAGTTATAATAGATGGCTCCTTCTAAGTAGTCATACCTTTTACTTTTATGGAGTTTAGAATATCTGCTTTAGTCAACACTTTTGGCTTTGAAAAAATGAGGAATAGGTAATAAAAGTATAGTAAATTTCAGAATTTTGCTGAAAATTTACTTTCTTTGAAAAAAATTGTAAATGTATGGTTCTTTGCTATAAAATTGCGTTTTGTGCATACTTCAGATGTTTTCTTCCTTTTGCTTAGTTATAAATCAGATAACCTGCATGACGTTGTTTATATTTACACAGTACTTTGTTAGACTTGGTATTTGATGGAGTTACATGGTGCTTAGTAATGCCAATAGTGTTAATATTTAAATTGTAGAATCAGCCCAAGATTAATATGTTTAAAAACCTACTGAATGGTTCCAGGAAATATTAGTCATAATTAATATTTTGTAGTTCTGTTGAGTATATTGAATTAGTATTTTACCCCAATTCTTGGTGAGATTTGATTTGGGGCTGATATTAATAGTAGTTTACACGAGGAATGCCCAGTTTATGAAAAAGTATATTCTCAAAAGTTAATTTTCTGGTTAGTTATTTTGGAACTTGAAAGATGTTTCCTTGCAGAATCAGCATTATTATCAGGGGCTATTAGGTTCCTAGAGGAGCTCATAAATAGAATTTTATAACTGGAAAGGACCCAAAGTTTCATCTCATCAACCCCATTGCCTCTACCATCTCTTTCCCTTTTTTACTGAGGAAATTGAAAATAGAAAGGTTTTGTGATTCACAATTGAGTATTCTTGACCAGCCAAGAGTTAACCCCATATTGTAGCTGAAATAGTACTAATAGTTACTCAGAACCTTATGTGTGGGAGTAATAATAGAGACTGGACCCAAGTTGCAAGGGTTTGGCAACTCCCATAGTAGCTTAAGAAGAGAATAAGACTGTATCAGGGAAACTAGAAAGGGGCTCCAGGGACTCACGTCGAGAGGAGCGGAGAGATGACACAAGAAGCAGTGTGTTCATTAAGAACTGAGTGTGTGCCAGAGGAGATGGCAGAGTTCAGGAGAGGGATATGGGTGACGTGAACACAGGTAGATGAGAATAGGTGCACAAGGAGTGTGTGAACAAAGTGCCCAGTGAGGTCTGATCATCACCAAGGATGTGATTAGGTTTCCAGGCCAATCTAATTTAGGGGGGGAAAAAATCTCTGCCTTGCCTACAAACATATTCAGGTCTCACTCTTAACCTTTATTTGACCTGGCCATCTCCTAAAGCGGTTATCCTTTCTTTTCTCCCTTTTGATGCTAGTCTCCTAAAAGGAATGATCTATGCTTGCTGCCATTTGCTTTTTGCCTCTTACTCATCCTTTTACAGATTTTCTCTGAGGTTTCCTAGGGTCTTTTTGAATTGTCAGAATGTGTGGTTGTCTCTGCCCAGATCTGCCTTGATTTGGGCAGCTTTTGACCCTGTTGATTTTGACTCTTCCCCTCCTCAATATTCTCAAACATTTGGATATTTGTGACAACTCTTTCCTGCCTAAGAAAGAGTGTCTTCCTTTGTTCCCCAGGGCTTTCTGCTGGGTTTTTACTCTTATATGCTCTTGGTGATCTGACCTTCTCTGCGTTTATCATCTCTAAAAGGATTACTACCAAGCGTACTCATCCAGCTGAATTTCCTGAACTCTATCCCTGCAAGGCCAGCTGGCTCCTTGACATTTGGGTGGCCATTTGGCAGTTTAAAGACAATTTATCTAAAATAGCTCATTATTTTCTCACTTTCGCCTCCAACACTTATGATCCAAACTTATCTAGACCTCTTTCCAGGTCTTCCAGTAACCCAGATTTGAAATCTCTTATATTTTGTTTTTACCTTTCCATTATCCTGTAGGCACCTAGTTGCCAAGTATATTTATTCTGTTTCAGTCCTGTCTATTCACACTGGTATCTTCCAAGTTCAGGCTCTTCTTCACTTCTGTCTGGTCTGACCTATTGTTAACAATTTCTTACTTGTCCAGTTTCTGCCTAGTCTTTCCTCTCTGAAATCCTACACACACGCACAGACATTGTCATTTCTGTAATTGCTGACTTTTATCTCCAGGATAAATTATCAATTGTTCAGCCTGGCTTTTAAAGTATTACACGGTCTGGCCTCCCTTTATTCAGTTTGTGTTATGTTCCCTGAACATTTTGTCCATTTCTCCCCTACCTCTCTCTCTAACAACAGTCTGTCCCTATGTCTATCATTTCTGGGGCCTATGTCTGTCGTTTCTGAGGCTCTGTGCTTGATTCCTTTCTTCTCTCAAGTTAGTGTTGTCTCCAACTTGTAAATTGGCTTGTATTTAACATGATCATTTGGTAGAATATAAGTTCTATGTGGGCAGAGGCTCTTTACCTTTCTCTTATTTTCCATGCCTTGTCCAGTCCAGTACACTATAGAAGCTTAATAATATTTATTGAATTGGTTAACCTTTTTTCCCCTAAGCAAATTGTTTAGTCATTATAAGAAGAGAAAAACCTTTGAGAATTAAGTCTTTTCCTTATCAGGGAGAATAGAACTTCAGAGCATTAGAAATTTACTTCCAATGAGTGTTGTATTTTCAAGGAAGAATGGGGCAGTAACTAAGTTCTTTGAATTGCAGAGCAATTATAACAATCCTTTTTAGGGTTTTTCCATTCAGACCTATCAAATCATTGGAAAAAGCTCATTCAGACTTATTAGTGACTGCTGCCCCTGCTGGGAAAGTATTTTACTAAATTCAGATTCACTCCTTATAAAGAAATGTATGGTTAGGAATTTAAGGGCAGTCAGACTAAGCATTTATTATGTGCCATGTTATTAAGTTTCAGGTAATTCAAGTTCAAGACTATATATATATATAAAGGAGAGGAGGTAGCATATTTGTCACATTTATTGGAGGAATTGAGTAAATACCATAGACAGGAATTAATTTTTAGACTGAATTTAAATTGTTTTAGATACTTATTAAATAAGTATTTAATGATTACTGTAATGATTAATTGAATTAATATGAAAAATCCCACCCTCCTTTTCTCATTTTTACTATACAGTGACTTGCCTAAGGTTATGCAGCTGTCCCAATTAGTGAGAGGACTCTAACTCTTGTTCTCATGCTCTAGTATTTCATGAGGCTGCCTGCCTTTTCTTTCTGCTTGGCCAAATTTAAAGTAGATCAAGAAATCAAAACTACATATTATTGAAGCACAGAATTTTCCATTGGATACATTTTGCAAAAGTGGTAATTAAAAATTAATTTTCTAGCTTTTTTATATTGCCAAACCAAATTGCTTATTGTCATTTAAACTATTTCACAGTAAGTAGTTTGTTCTATTGCCAAATGAGATTTTTAGCCTGAAACTTGAACAGGGGACGTCCCTAATGCTGCATTTATTCTAGATCTATAAAGTCTTAAATAATTTTAGTAGAACTACCAACCATTTTAACATGCTTTTAACATAGCTTTAAATATTTTTTCTGTTTTGACAATGAAATGAAAGTAATTGAAGGTATAAATGTAATAGTTTAGAAAGGTGAAAAGTGAATTATGTAAATAGTCTTATTTATAAGACTTATTGTAAAGATAATTTGTTTCCTGTGAAAGATTTTCTGAAGTAAAGAAAAATAAGTCATGGAATTATGCCACAAAATACGTGGAAAGAACTATTAATTAAACACAACTAAATGCTTAGAACTTACCTAGAACTGTGGCAGATTACAAAGAACTAGCAGGCAGTTCTGTGGAGCTCTGAAGAACTGCTTTACATTGCTTTGCCCATACTGTTGAATAAAAAAATTTTAAAAATCAAACTGCTTACCCAGAAGTTGTCTTGTTGAATTTTGAGGTAATTTTGCTTTGAGAATAATTTTGAGAGGATTAATTTGTTGATTAATTCTTAAAAAACAGTACTACGACTGCATATTTATATAATGGCTTCTGCGTTTTTCAATGTACTTTTACATGTTGTCTTTTTTGAACCATTGTAAAGCACTACAATCCTCTGAAATAAAATGAAGTTTGCTTTCTATTATGTTGTGTAATTGCCAAGTAGGCTGAAATGAAGGTTTTTGGAAATAATTAACCCCAAAGTTCTAATTAGAATTTTGATATAGTGGGACCTGCGCAGATTCCCCTGAACCTGTTATATTTCCTCTATGACTATTCCTTTTTTTTTTTTTTCTTTTCACTCAATGTTCTCATATCTACTTTATCTCCTGTGCTTTGTAGAATTGACTTATTGTCAACCAAAATTTGAGACATGCTCTCACTTTTCCTCATTTGACTTTTAGTACTTGGTTTGCAGTTTTGGTGCATCCCAACTCCTGTCATTTATTTATGTTGCTGATTTTCCAGCTTTTACATTCTCCATCTCTGCTTGACTCTTCTGAGGGGGCAGTAATCATTTAGTCTAACTCCTCACTCCCAAAGTTCCTTGTCTCCAAGATTCCCTTCTTGTGTCTCATTGTAACCTCTGGTTGGCAGCTCCTCTATTGCCTTCATTTCCTTCCCTTCACATTCGTGACACTAGTCAGCTAGTCAACAGGGCACTCTACCCTTAAGTCTTAAGTTTTGCTATTGCAGTCCTATTGTCACTCTCAACATCGCTTTTCTCTGCTCTTGCCTCCAAACCATTAGTGTCGCCAGAGGAACTCACAAAATTAAATTGATGGAATTCACATCAGAGTCATATTAACTTCAATCTATTTGAAACTCCCCTGTGTATTTGGGCCTTCACCCTTTTTCGGTCTCTTCTTTTTTCCCAAAATACGGAGACCATTAGTCAGATTTGTTTTCTTAGACCCCTCCTTCTTTCTTCTTTTTCTCGCCTAATGAGGTACTCTTTCTCAAAAGTTAACCCCAGAATTTGTGTCCTTCCATCTGCTCCAAAGCCTGGTCTATCATCTCCATTCCCAATCTTTAGACTCTACCTACTTGAAACTCCTCATTCTAAAAAACAAAGCAACCTCTCACACTCTCCTTGGAACCTGTTATCTCCTGGCTATCCTTTTAAGTTGTTTCTCCAAGACACTCACTGCTAAATTGACAGTGTAATAACTCCACAATGGCTTCCCCTGGTTCTTTACTCAAATAGCTACAGTTTGGCTTTCGTATCTTTTATTGTGCTGAAAGTCATATTTCCGAAATCACAAGTATCAGCCCCTTGTGATCTTGCTGAACTTTTCATACTATATACAGTTCCTTGGTTTTCTTCTAAAAATAGACTTTGCTGGTCTGAATTGTCCTCTTTCTCTCATCTCTTAACTGTAGACATCATCCTCAAAGGGTCACCTGTTCTCCCTCTATACTTCACCCTTGGCTCTCTGATACTGTTCCATGGCATTCATTCAATACTTCATTCAAGCCTGGATTCCTCCCTTAAGCTACAGTCTTGAATTTTGACTCCCCACTAGACAGTATGTCATTGTGGTAAGGTGGTGATTTGGTTGTTAGGAAGATCTCATTTCAAGTCCTGACATACTACTTTGAGGCAGTGAAGTAACTTGGCGTGAGCTTTTAGTGTCCTCCTTTCCAAAGTGGGGTTGAGCATATGTTGTGAGCTGTAAATGAGATGATCTGTTCTTTGCAAACTTTTTTTGTTGCTGTTGAGGTAGTAATAATATATTTTTAATTAGGTTTCCAGGAATAGTTTTTATTTTTCGAAATACATTCAAAGATAGTTTTAAATATTCATCCTTGCAAAAATTTAAGTTCCAAATTTTTCTCTTTTATTTCTTCTCCTCACCTAGATAGCAAATAATCCAGTAAGTTAAATATGTGCAGTTCTTATAAATATATTTCCACATTTGTCATGCCATGTAAGAAAAATCAGATCAAAAGTGAAAAAATGAGAAGGAAAAGAGAAACAAACAACAAAAAAGGTGAAAATAATATGCTGTGATCCACATTCAATTTCCAAAGTCTTATTTCTACATGCAGATAGCTCTCTCCATCAAAAGTTTATTAGAATTATCTTGAATCACCTTATTGTTAAAAAAGAACCAAGTCCATTACAGTTGATCATCACATAATCTAGTTGTTGCTGTGTACAATTGTTGATTCTGCTTACTTCACTCAGTATTAGTTCATATAAATCTTTCCAGGCTTTTCTGAATCATTTCTTATAGAATAATATTCCATTATATTCCTTCTTTGCAAACTTTTAAACACCCCAAATGTTATTTTTACTTTGATGTTCCACCACAGTTCAACAAACAGCATAGCCAGCAATTAAGTTGCCATTATTCTCATCAAACCTCCTTCCCTCCCAATCAAAGAAGGAGCTTACAGGGCAGACAAGTACTTGTGAAAATATATGCAGTATAGATAGAAAGATGGCAAATAATATGCACAAAGTAGTTAAAATAAAAGGCATTTTGGGAAGGAGGTACCAGCAATTGAGAGAAATAAGAAAATTCACCCAAAAGATAGTGCTTAAACTACATCTAAGGGAGTGATACAGAGTATGAGCAACCTCATTCAAAGAGAGGTAGTGTCATTTTTGAGGAGCAGAGAGAGGACCAACTTTGGTTGATTGAGAATTTAGGAAGGGATATCCAATGAGGCTTTAAAAATCAATTTAGGCTAGATTGTGTGGCCAGGAAAACTACCTAGAGGACTTTGTATTTTATCTTAAAGACAATAGGAAGCTACTGAATTTCCTAGGGGAGTGGCTGGGTCTGATCTGTGCTTAAGAAAAAGTACTTTGGCAGTCATGCATAGAATGGAGTAATAAGAGACTTGAGGCAGAGAGACCCTTAGGAAGGAGGCTATTACAATAATATAGGTGAAAGATAATGATAAAAAGATAAAAGACTCAAACTACAGTGGGTAGTTACTATCATGTGTGAGAGGATATTGAAAAAAGGGTTAAGTTCAAAATGTATTATAAAGGTAGAAATGGCAATATATACAACTGATTGGACATATGAGGTGGAGAGATTTGAGAAGTTGAGGCTAACCCCAAGATTATAAGATACTGGGATGATGGTGACAATCCTCTTCTTTTCAAATCTGGATGATTACAGTATCAACTAGTTGCCTGACCTTTAATTTCTTTATACCTCAATCTGTCATACAACTGCCAAAATAATGGTTCTAATGCAAAGATAAAAGTCCAGACTCACGGAGTTTAAGCTCTCCACAACCTGTTTTTCAGTTTTATTTTTCAAGCCTTTTTTTATTACTTTGTTGTATTTTTCCAATCAAGTTGTACTATTGGCTCTTATTCCCTGACGTCATTTTCCATTTTCTTTCCTCCAGACATTTGTATTGTATCTTTCCCACCTACTCCTCTCACAAATGTTTATTGAAACTTCTTTTTCACATCGTTCAGCAGTTTGGTGTTTCCATAAAAGTCTTTCCTTTAGCTGAAAATGTTTCCCTCTTTTTTTTTTTGGAACAATGTTTGGTCCTCTTCACCTTTATTACATTCCTTCTGGTTGCTTTCCTCTCTACCCCTGGTTTCCCTTAAATTATAAATTCTTTGAGTAGCGAAGTTGTTGGTTTCTTCCTTCTCCCTAACCTTTCATCCTTCCTCTACCTAGGAGTCTGGCTCCTTTTTAAGAATAAAAAACAAAGATCTCCCCAAAATGAGGATTTATAGAATTAATTGCTAGTTTTTTCAAAGAAACTAGTTAGAACTTAATAACTTTGATCAACACATTGACTGACCTCAGTCTTAAAATGTTTCATAATTACCGCCAGAAAGAGAATCGATGGGCCAAGATGGAAACATTTTCTTGTAATTCTTTTTTTTTTTGGAGGGAAGGTGGAGTAAAAGGGAATGATAATACAGAAATTTGTTTTACATAAATGCATCTCTTTGTAATGCCTTCTCATTGGATGGGGGAAGGAGAAAATTTGGAACTAAATATAACATTGAAATATTTTGGAGGCAGCATAGTTCTGGACAAGTCATTTTACCTCAAGAATCTTGGATCTCTTGATGGCATCAATGAATGATTAGCTCCATTGGCTTAATTGGAAAGAAGGGCCAGAGAAATTCAGATGATTTCTTTCATAATACTTTGTAATTAAGACAAGTTTTAATACTTTGAAATAATTAAGATTTACTGCTTAGAAAATTTATTCAAGACTATATGACTATATTAACAGTCATTTGTAATGAATACTTTTCCAAATATGTTGCTGCTCCCCCCAATAATTTTATTTGTACTATTTTCCAACAACCTACAAGCAAGGAGTGGAACAAGGATATTATTGAGAAGATCTGGAAAAGAGAATAGGCTGATCATGTGGTGAGCTTGAGAAATAATATGGATAGTTTGAATGCTGTTCTTGATACAAAATATAAAGAGTTCTACAAGAAAGATTTCTAGCCCTTTGGACACATCTATGATAAGAAAAAAAATGGATGTTGTTTAGTATATTTAGAAGAAACTGGCTCTGTTGTGGTTTTTAGGGAAGGAGGGAATACCAACATAGATAGGATCATAGATTTAGAGCTGGAAAGAACCTTGTAGGTTATCTTGACTAAGGATGAAGGTGAAGGATCCATTGAAATATAAGAAAGAAGTATTTGCTCCTTCAGTTTTCCATCTATAGTAGAATATTAAATGCTTGAAGAGCTTAAATTTATCTTTAACTTTTCTATGTAGACTTCAGTAAGCTTTAAATTTATGCAAAGTATTGATTGATAAAAACACATCTTTGACTTGAAAATAATTTAATTATAGAATTTCAGAGTTGGAAGTAATCAGAGTAGTTATTTAGTCCAGCTATCTGAACAAGTATCCCTTCTACAAAATACCATTTCAGCTTTTGCTTGAAATCTTCCTCCTAGGATGACCCATTACACTTTGCCTTTGCTCTTGATTGCTAAAACGTTTTTTATTTTTATTTGTCAAGAAAGGGTTTTTTAATTTGTTTTTATTAGAGCAGCTCTGTTAAAGGCAGTGGCTTTTTTTTTTTTTTTTTGCCATTTAAACATTTCCATAACCATCCTATTGTGAATGCTAAGTGTTTAATTAAAAAAAAGTTCACAACCTTATTTGCCTCGATGGTTTGTCATCTAAAGGGGGAAAAGGAAAATATATATAAACCTTTCTAAAATGTCACACTTTATTTTTTAAAAAGGGAGTCAAAAGCAAAAGTAAAATAGTTAAAACAATATTAAAAAGATGTTACAGAATTGTCATGTACAGAATAAACAACTTTCTGATAACATTGACAGTCAGCTTGATTATAGCATCTCCCAGATGGAGAATTTTACTGAACATGTCCTGGACAGGAACAAAACTGGTACCATAATTCAGAGATAGAAGGCCAGGATTGCCAGTGAAATAAATTCTAGACCAGGATTTGATAAATGTATTTCTCTTGGGTTTTTTGTTTTTGAAAGGTTTTCCTTATGTCCATCCATTTTTGGTGGGGGGGGAGAAGGGAAACAACTTTTTGTTTTTTTAATAGCTTTTTATTTACAAGATATATGCATGGGTAATTTTTCAGCATTAATAATTGCAAAACCTTTTGGGGAAATGACTTTTTAACTGCTATCAGATCAAGCAGAATAAATTAAAAAGAGATGGGGTTTTATGACAGTAATTGAATGGATGAGACATTTCAATTCTTTAATTTTTTAAGAGATGCAGTGTGTAAATTTGAAATAATTTTAATTTGTCCTCATCCCCTTTTTCTTTATTTTTTTGCTGAGGTAATTGGGATTAAGTGACTTGCCCAGGGTCACACAGCTAGGACTGGTTAAGTATCTGAGACCAGATTTGAACTTGAATATATTGCCCTGAATTCAGAGCTAGTGCTCTATCCATTGCGCCACCTAGCTGTCCTGTCACCCTCTTTTTCTTTTCAAGTAGAGATAAACATGAATCTACTACTTTAGTAAACATAACTAATAATGTATAGTATGCAAGTTGAAGTGCTAATATATGTGTGTATATGCTATTTTTGTTCACATTATGACAATTAAAACTAGTTTTTTCTCACTTAATACTGAATTTGAAACCTTTTGGAAATTTTTAAAGAATGTAATTGAAGTGATTCAAAGATCTGTAATATAGGTGTTAGGCACAACTTACATCCTTGCACATCACCATCACCACCACCACTACTCCTCAGAAAGACACAAACACACATAACTCTTAATTGGATTGGGGGAGAGGGGCAGTAATGACTGAAAATTCTTCAGGACAATTCTGGTAATTAGCCACTCTACATTAAGCCAATTTTTCGTTTCTGGAATATAGTTTTGAGATCATTAATTATTGGTCATTGCTCAGATTCTTGTTATCAAGCATCTTTCCTCAACTCTATTGAAATTGGTCTTTCAAAGGATACTTACTGACCTTACCCCATGTTTTCTTATCCGTGGACTGCCTTGACAAAATCTTCTTGACTTTGTTGTTTCATCTCCTTTGTCTCCTGATAGTTCTATAATGGGTATCTTCTTCCTTTTCTCCTTATACCATGTTTGCCTTCTTGAGTTCTGTTCTGGATTTTGGCCTTCTTGGATCTGTTCTGCCGCTTGACATTTCTGCTCTTGCATACTTCTTGGATACCTCTTATCCATTTCATTGGTCTTCATTGCCTCTCAGACTCACACTACTCCCACATAGCTCAAAATTTGGTACCTTTTCACTTTTAGTCTACAATTTTGCTTAGAAAAAACTGAATTGCTGTTTTTCATACAGGTCCCTTTTGCTTCTAAGCCACTTAACTAGAATGCCATTCTTTCCATAAGGTTTATTCCCCTCAGCTGAAAGTGAGTTTCTTATTCTTTAGCCACTTTACATTTTCCATTGTATAGTGGAAGCTGACTTATGTTAATAGTGTTTTAAAGTTTGCAAATTTATCCCTGTCTTATAGATGAGGAAACTTAAGGCTGAGTTAAATGTCTTGCCTAAGATTATATAACTAGTTAATGCTGAGGCTGCATTCAGTTTTAAGTTTTAAAGACCTCACTTAAATCTAAAGTCCTATCCACTATAGCTGGATACTGTTCGGTTATTTTCAACTCTCCATGATCTCATTTGGGGTTTCTTAGCAAAACATACTGGAGTAGTTTCCCATTTCCTTCTCCAGTTCATATGAGGCAAACAGTTTAGTGACTTGTCCAGGGTCACACAGCTAGGAAGTGCTTGAGGCTTTATTTGAATTCAGCCACCTAGATGCCTATTTCTAACTATAGCTTATTATTTATTTGTGAGCTTCTTGTTTCCTCATATGTAATATACATACATATGGAAATATGTGTGTATTTTATAAGTATTTTATTTAGATCCTCTTCTAATCTGTAACATTCAATTGGTACTCAAAAAAATAACATTGAATTATTAGTGTCTGTAGCTACTGAGAGAAATATAGAGGTTGATTGCTGTGAATCAATTTGTATGATTTTTAATCATATAGCTTCTGTTACTGGTTGCCACTTAGTAGTTTTCCAAGTGCCTTCATACATTTTCTGACAGAGAATAAAAAAAATTCTAAGTAGATCAAGTGGTGGTGTTGAAATGTTGGCCATAAGGAAATTTACTTTTAAGTCTGTTGTGACTTATTAGACTGAGTCACTCAAGGGAGTTCTTTGACTAAGTTAAAACTTAGTTGTCATCACTCTTAGTCTACTGCTCTTGCAGTATTATACTCCACTGCAGATGTATTAAAATTGGGAACAGGGACTTTAAAAGGGTCACAGTTTTTGTTCCTATAATTTTATCTACTCTGTTTATTATTGTTCATCATATGTTTACAACAAAACATCTAAAGACTACCTTAAAATGTTCATGTGTATTTCATGAAATTTGAAGTTCTTAACTAATCAACATTATTGCCTAAAACTAATGTTGTTCAGGAAAATGTAGCATTGAACTTAAGTGATTGTTAATATGGTAGAAATGATACTTGTTAGTCCCTTGGAGCAAGAAGTGTTCTGAATGAAAGGCATTGAATTTTGAAAATTTTAGTTTTAATATATTTTTTAAAGTGTAGTTTGCGAAGTGTGTAAACATTTTTCATGGGGGGGAGGGAGTACATAATTAGCATCTCTTAACTAGATGGTTTCTGGCCTGCTATTTTCCTGACCTACTTTGTAGATGACATTCATACATCGAAAGAATGAATAAATGAATATGGTATGTTAACTAATGAGGAAGTATTTAAAATTAGAGCACTCTTAAGCTTTTTAAACTGAAATAAATGAACTGTTTGCAATTATAGCATTTTTACACAATGTCAAAATCTTAGAAGTTCTTTGGTAGATTATTAGAGTACATTGTTTATATTAAAGTTTACTTAATGAATTATTGATTATAACAGCTTTTGAATTAATGTCATCTGATAGTTTATACCTTAAGTCAATATATCTTGCACTGAAATGTTTGTTATTCTCCAGAACACTTTGTATATTTGTAGGGAAATGGAATTCCAAGATTAGATAGTTCACAGAAGTGGAAGAACAGCAAAAAGAATATTGGAATTTGGAAATGGTAGAATCTGTATAATGAGAATAATAGCTAACATTTATGAATCTATGTAGTTTGCTAAGTGCTTTACTTAATGTTATCCATTTGACTCATGGAATAATCCTAAGGTATATGCTGTTATTGGGCTCATCTTTTAGAAGAGGAAACAGGTCCAGAGAGATTTAAGTGGCTTGTTCATAGTCAAACAGCTGGAAAGTCTAGGAGGCTGGACTTGAATGTTCTAGCTTCAGGTTTAGCTGAATTATCCCATACATAATTGGTTCTTAGTTTCCAACTACTCTTGACCATGAAATAAGGCCTATTTTTTCCCCTCACTTAACTATAGTCACCTACTCCTTAGACAAAACTGTTTTGTTAGCATTGCTATTAGGGAAGAGAGCTGCAAGACTTTTAAGTAACTAGTGGGTATAAGGATTCTCTGCTGGATCTAACTTCATTAAATCTTACATGAGTTCATTTTTACAGGTTCCTAATTCTAAAAATATGCTAAATGTAAGCTTTTACCTTATAATACTTGAGAATATATTCAGCACTCATCACACATCACTTAAATATAATAGGATCATATTTCTGGATAAAATTTTTACTAATGGGAATACAGATTTAAAGCTGAACTTGCAGATATTTAGTCTCATCCTCTTGAATGTTATAAATGAGGAAATTAAATTCCAAGAAGCTTTCTTTTCTAGAGTCTCTTCACTCAAAATCATTGTTTTTCAATTTTAGATTCCTTAACTATCATGCTTGCACCCAAATCTCTTTAAAAGAAACAACAATTAGTGAAACTGTTCAGTAGTCCATATTTAGTGTCAGTATATAATTTTAAGGGGAACAAGTATGCTTAGTTCTTTAATACTGAAATCAGTGATTATTTGAAAATTTATCAAGAGAAGATTTGTGTGGATGTGATGAATACTTGGAGGAAGCACATTGCCCGAAGCTGGAGAGATAACTAGAGCATTTGGCTCCCAATACAAAAAAACTGTTGTTATTTTTTATGAAATGAATATATTGAACTAAAACAAGTATTTTAATTTTTTTTTTTGCTTTGCTGTTAGCCCAATATGACTGAAGTTCTTTGTTGCTATTATTATTATTTATGATGTCCCCTAGCAAAGTGATTTTTTTCCACCCTAAGAATTCTACTTAGATTTATTGAAGACATGGGAGAGCTGAAACTTGAAGCATCTTGACAACATTATATTATATATATGCCAGATTGGGTGAACCAAACCAATTCCTATGAGCTTTGGAACAAAATTATGCTTTCTTCAACATAATGATGCATTTATGAAATGAAGGGATTGGACTAGATTGTTTCTGAGGTTTTTCTAACTGTATGTTGTAGAGTGTCTTAAATTTTGAAATGCTATGCAAATCTTGGGTATTATATCATGTTTTGTACTTTGAAATATTGGCATACGTATGAGTTTTCTAAAAGTATTTTTCCTTGTTTTTGTTTTTATTCACTTGTTTTAGTCATGTCTGACCCCATTTTGGATTTTCTTGACAAAGATACAGGAATGTTTGCCATTTCTTTCTCCAGCTCATTTTACAAATTAGGAAACTAAGGCAAACAGGGTTAAATTATTTGCTCAGGGTAACACAGCTAGGAAGTATCAGACACTGGATTGAGAACTGACCTTCTTGACTCCAGGCTATCTACCTGTATCACCTAGCTGCCCCTTGCTTTTACAAAACTCCAGAAAATTATTGAAACATAAATTTGAAGATAAAGTAGCATGTAAACCTAGTCTAAAATAGAAATTGTCAGTGCTTGGGGAAAATGCTATATGCCAGGATAGCACATTATTTTGGTATTTTCCTTTGCTGTCTGAAAATTTTGGAGCAATACCTAGTATATTCCACTTTAAAAAGACCATATGAGTTTTCTTCATTTTTTTTCTAGATGCACAGCTAGATGTCACAATCTGAGTCTGGAGTCCAGAAGACTGGCTTCAAATTTGGCCTCAGACTCTTTAACTACCTGAGTGACTTTGGGCAAGTCGCTTAACCCTTTTGTTTCAATTTTCTCATCTGTAAAAGGGAGTTGGAGAAGGAAATGGGCAACCGCTCAGTGTCTTTGCCAAGAAAACTCCAGATGGGATTGTGAGGAATTGAGTACAATTGAACTATCACATAGGACAGCATTCTGTTTTCTTGGTTTCTATGTCTGGTGTTATAAAAGATAATAATTTCAGTATTGTATTTGAGATGATTTTTTTTGTTGAGTTAATATTTTAAGGTCAAATTCTATGTAATTAATGAGCATATATACTTTGTAAAGTATCTAACATGGGGAATAGCATGCTGTGCATTAGTAAGTTTTCTAGCAAATTATTAGTAGTATGGGATAGTGTCTGAGACCAGATTTGAATTTAGATCTTCCTGTCTTCAGAGCTGGTTCTCTATGCACTGCTCCACCTAGTTGCCCCCTCCCCACCCCGTCTCCCCCCCCCCCCTTTTTCCTTAATGCTTATTTAATTCGGTTTTATTTTCAGTTATGAATTCTTTCATTCTCCTTTTCCTTAATCATTGATTAATCATTGAGTTGGCAAGAAAAACAAAATTAACAATTAACAATATGCATAAGTCATGCAAAACATTCTCATTGGTAGCCATGTCCAAAAAAAAAAATTGCTTCATTCTTAAATTCATCCACTCACTCCCTCTGGAGATAGGTAGTAGCAGTATCATCCTTTGAAATTGTAATCAGCCACAGAGTTCGCAACACTTTCAAAGGTGATTATTCTCATTTATATTAATTATTCTCTATATAATATATATGTGTGTATACTTATATAAGATATACATAATAATGTAATAATATACTGTAGAGAGCCACAACTCTGAAGAAGTATACTTGAAACAAGGTGTTAACTAAGAGGAATTGATGAGACAGTGGTTATATGGTTTATATATACTTAGTACTTAGCATAGTGATGTAATAGCTCACACATATTCAGTATACTATAATGATGTAATTGTAATAGGGTATATAAGAACTGGAGACAGGAAGTCAGGCAGAAGTGAGACTGGGAGATCTGCAGACTGACAGAGGAGAGTGGTTCAGAGTATGACAGACACAGTGAAGGGTACAATAAAGACTTTGGACTCTATTCTTGTCCATTCTTGTGGTCTATCCTGCTGAGAAGGCCCTTCCAGAGGACCTCAAGAAAGCTAGCCAGAACATTACAATATACAGTTTTTCTTTATATAAGTTCTGTTCATTTCACTTTGCATCAATTCATACAAATCTTACCAGATTTTTCCAAAATTACCTCCTTCATAATTTCTTAGAGCACAATTGTATTCCATTATAGTTATTCCTTCCAAATCTTGAGGGAAAGGAGATGAGGGGTATAATGTAGTTCCTTCTCTCCCCAATTTGGAAAATCCATGTAAAGTTTTAGTTCTCCCATTGTACCAGAGAAGAAGTATGATTTTTTTTTCCCCCCTTAGTAGTACTTATATTGCCTTATTGTAAAATTGGGTGAAGTATTGGGTCATACATTATGTTGATTAAAAATAACTAGCTTTTATGTGTTGTTTGCTGGCATTTGCAATCTTTTTGAAAATTTAAAGTTTTTAAAAAATTTTAAAAACAAAATTGTGTATTTTTATATAGCATTAAAAAGTAAAAGTAAATACAGTACATACATTTTATTTCTGAGCTAAATTTTTTCTGTTTGTTAGCCTTTGCATGTCACTTGTAGCTTCCACAAAACTGCCTCCAAATTCCCACTTACTTTCTTTTGCAGATTTGCAACATATTGAAACCTTAATGGGGAGAGTTGAAATATGGAAGGAATAGCTATAAATTCATGTCTCCTTGTTGAACCGTGCCCCCATTGATAGGCATCTTTCAGTTTCTACTTCTTTGCTCATATAAAAAGAACTATTATAAATATAAATATATAAATATGTGTCCTTTTCTTCCTTGATAATCTTTAGTTGCCCCAAATTCTGTATTTTTAAAAATCGGTCAAATGAGGATTTATTTAAACCAACTACATTTTAAAAATCTTTTTGGGGACACAACTTCATGGTTAGGAAAAGAAGCCTTTACTAGTTAAGCTCTTAATTTAAATTTATTTTTTATTTAGTATCTTTCCTCTTTGTTGTATTAGTAACTTCAACATTTGGAATGTTGATGGTGTATCTTTTATAAGAGGTTTCTATTATAGATTATCTTTAAACAGTACTATAGATTAAAAAAATTTTACTTTGATCTGTAATTGAAATTAAACAGGATGTCAAGAATATTTTAAATTTCATTTTTTCAGTACTAATTTGTCCTCAAATATTAATCATATTTACTAATATAGCACTATTGAAACTGAAGACAGCTCTTTTCCTTCAAATTTAATATCATTAAATCAGTATGAAAAGAAATTTCAAGTCTTGACACAGTTTGGGCTTCACTTAGTATTTTTTATTTTCCTTTTCATTTATTTTTGCTTCGGCAATTGGGGTTAAATGACTTGCCCAGCTAATATGTGCTAAGTTTCTGAGGCTAGATTTGAACTCAAGTCCTCTTGACTTCAGGACTGGCACTCTAATAACCATTGTGCCATCTAGCTGCCCCCTAATATTTTTCCTTGAAAGGAAGAATTTTGATAATTGTGGTTAAGTTTTCGCCAGCCTGAGAAATTTGTCTTTAGTCTTCTGACTAGACAGAACCAATAAAGGTTTTTTTGAATAGCTTGGTAAGACCTTTATCTTAAAAAGGTGATTTTGTATGTATGCCTGGCTGATTTGATCAGTGAAGAGAATGAACTGGCAAGTTAGCTTGACTTGGAATCCTAACAAAATTTTAGGGCAGAATATTAAAAGTGAACATGACAGGGTTACTTGATTATAGATAAAAGAATTGATAAGTTAACCTAGGTTTTGGCAAAGTCCTTCATCCTATCTTTTGTGAACCAGATGGGGAGGTTTGGGCTGGATGATTAGATTTTAAGAGGTTAAGTGACCAGACCTAGGGAGGTAATTAATAATTCAGTATCTGCTTGGAAGGAAGGATCTCATCTTGTACTTGATCTGTTACCGGTGACATGGATAAATGAGATAGCATGCTAAGGTAACAGGAAGGAATAGTTAATATGTGAATAGCAGAATTATCCAGGATCCAAAATGGCCAGGATGATGGAGTGAATCTAAAGAATAATATTTACTAGAGCTATATTTAGTCTTAGATTTGGGTTTACAAGCCATCTTTACAAGGTGGAAGTATCTATAGCAGTTGGCTGAAAAAGATGTGGGAATTGTTGTTTTATAAGGGTAGTATGATAGAAAAGCTAATATCTGCTTGTGGTCTGTTAAGAGAAGTGAAACATTTAGAATCAGGGAAATGTGCTTCTTGTTCTGTTCTGCCCTAGTTAGATCTCATCTAATGTGTGGTTTAGGTATGTATTCTACATTTTGTGAAGGGCATTGATGAAACTGAGGATGCCCACAAGACAGAAGTCAGAATGGTTTAAGACCTCAAGAATATGCCATATAAGGACTGACCAGTTAAAGGAACTTAATGTTTAGCTCAGAGAAGAGTAATAACAAGGTGGTTCCTCCAGGTATCTGAAATTTTCTAATGGGGAAAAAGATTTTTTTCTTCTGTTTGGCCACAGAAAGCGGAGCAATGAAATAAAAGTTGTAGGTCCATCAATTTATGCTATATATAAAGACATACTGATAGTGAGCTGTCACAAATTGGAATGGCCCAATTAGGAAGTTAATGTGATTCTCTTTGTTAGTGATCTTTGTGGATTATTATTATTATTATTGTTTACTATTTTTAAAAATTATAACTTTAAATAACGGTACATATGCATGGGTAATTTTTTACAACATTATCTCTTGCACTTACTTCTGTTCCAATTTTTCCCTTCCCTCCCTCTACCTCCCCTCCTAGATGACAGGCAGTCTTATGCATGTTAAATATGTTATAGTATATCCTAGATACAATAAATGTGTGCAGAACCAAACAGTTCTCTTGTTGCACAGGAAGGTAAAAATTCAGAAGGTAAAAATGACCTGGGAAGAAAAACAAAAATGCAAACAGTTTACACTCATTTTCCAGTGTTTCTTCTCTGGGTGTAGTTGATCCTATCCATCATTGATCAATTGGAACTGAATTAGATCTTTTCTTTGTCGAAGATATGGATGATTACTTTTCAAGTATGTTACAGAGAGAATTCCTAGTCAGATACAAGTTGGACTCTGGTCTCAAAAGGCCCCTTTAAAATCTTAGGATTTGCTGATTCTGTGAACTCACTTTGGAAGGCTTGAAGAAAAGACCCTTGAAGTATTGAAGAAGTTTATATATATAAAATATGTTATGAGAGGGTGTTGGAGAAAAAAAAGGTGAAGGAACCATTCACAGAACCTGGGTTCAAATCCCAATTCTCCCGCTGATAGTATGAACTTGAGCATGTGTCTGTATAAATATACACATACCCTGTACCTTTGAAAATTTTTAATATGTTTGTATCTAAGCATTTGTTTAAAAGAAAATTTAAAATGACCTGCTATATTGATTTTATCAGAACATAGTGCCTGAATTCTAGCTTATCAGACTTGAGGTATGATTTTTTTCCCCCCTTTTCCTTAAGGAATATATTACTTACTTGAAACTTACTTTTTGAACTCATAAATATTAGGAATAAATCTTGTAGGAGCATAACTTTTGAAGTCCAAGATAGCCTGGTCTCCTGCTAAATATAAATAGTTGAGGCATATCCCAAAGAAAAAAAATCAAGCTAAAAATGTTTTATTTTACTTAGTAGCAAGCATTTGTTAAGTTTCTATTCTGTGCTAGGTATTATTTTAAGTTCTGGAATTAGAAAGGTAGAAAAGAAGTAATCCTTATTCTCGGCTTCCTTTCTATGAGTGAGATGGAATTATTTTTTATCATCTGAGTTGGGGAGAAGGGAGGGAAGTGTATGTGATCAGGGTAAACTTCCTGAGAATGTCTACTCTAGATATTGGGAAGACAGCCCAGGTAATCTTCTCATGCAGAAGACATAAAATGGGGTTTATGCAAAATGCCCTAATCCTGAAGATTGCAAGAATGGAGCCAGATCATGAAAGGCATTTATGTATGATCTAAAGGTGGGAAGGACCACTACTCCTTCTTTCCATGCCTCTTGTTTTTGTTCTAAATGACAGCCAGTATTTCACCTTCCAATTCTTTAACTTGAAACCCAACAGGGTCTCCCCACTCCTTCCTGCCCCATCCAGTATTATGATGCAGGTAAGTTGTAATCATGAAGACTACAGGAAGCTATGGAAAGCATTGATGAACTAATGTAAAATGGATTCTTCAGGGCCAGGAAAATAACATGGTGACTATAGTAAAATAGAAAGCACAATAACTGCAAAAATTAAAACTCAATACTCATTATAAAAATGATACAAGTTTGACCTAAAGATGAGATTAGAGAATAATGGTTACTTTTTGTGAAAGTAGGAGTCTATGGATGCATGTAATGTTGGACTTTACTGATAATGTTTTCCTTTTTAAAAAAAAAAAATTACATTATGGAATGGTTTTCTGACCAGGAGGTCACCTGGGGGGAGGGAAGAAGGAGTTGGGTTGGGTATGGTTATACTGGGAAATAAAATGACAAAAATCTCACAATTAGAATGTTAAATAACATTCAAAATGCGTTTTGCCATATAGTGGTGGTTGATTTTTTTGTTGTTGTTTTTTGTTTTGTTTTTAAAGGATACAACACAAAATTTATTTACCCTAGAATGTGGTTATCGGGCTACTAGATTTCTCTAAATTCTGGGTCTTAGGAGTAGATGGACGTGAAATTTAGGAGCAAAGACTATCTCTCATTTCTTGGCATTATGTCTTGCATTTAAAACACTTTTTAAAAATAATAATAGGTTTTTAATTTTAATTTTTTAAATTATAGCTTTTCATTTTCAAATATGAAAAGATAGTTTTCAACATTCACCTTTGCAAAACCTTGTGTTCCAAATTTTATCTCCCACCCTTTCCCTTAGACAGCAAGTAATCCAAGGTAGCTTAAATAAGAGATTTCTTCTGAACAAATTTCCACTTTTATCATGCTATGCAAGAAAAATCGGATCAAAAGGGGAAAAAATAGGAAAGCAAAAAAAAAACAAAAAAAACCAAGCAAGCAAACAATAGCAAGGGGAAAATGCTGTGCTGTGGATCCACATTCAGTGCTTATACAACTCTGGGTAGAGATGGCTCTCTCCATCACAAGACTATTAGAACTGGTCTGAATTTACCTCAGTCTTGAAAAGTCACATCCATCAGAGTTGATCTGATCTTCGTATAATTTTATTATTGCAGTATACAATGTTCTCTTGGTTCTACTCACTTCACTTAGCATCAGGCCATGCAAATCTTTCCAGGCTTTTTGGGAAATCATCCTGCTCATCTTTTCTAATAGAAAAATAATATTCTACATCATTCATATACCATAACTTATCAGCCATTCTCCCACTGGTGGGCATTCACTCCGTTTCCAGTTCCTTTCCACCACAAAAAGGGCTGCTACAAACATTTTTGCACATGTGGTCTCTTTTCTTCCTTTATAATTTCTTTGGGATACAGGCCCAGTAGAAACATCTCATTGTTAAGTCAAAGGGTATGGCAGTGTGATAGTCCTTTGGGCACAGTTCCAAATTACTCTCCAAATGGTTGGATCAGTTCATAACTCCACCAATATGTATTAGTGTTGAGGATTTTAAAGGCAAAACGGACCCACTTGAGCAGGGGATGTGGTCAGATTTGTGGTTTATAAAAAATTTTGGCAGTTGTTGAAGGGAGAGCTTGGAAATTTAGGCTATTGGAATAGTTCAGGTGAGAGGTGATGATTGGGGTAGTGGCCTGTGGCATAGAAAGATAAATGTGAGATATTATAGAGATATTACTAATTTTAGACTAGTCAGACTCCAGACACATTCCAGATTTGGATTTTGGTGTGTGGCCTATATTTGGGAAAATAGGGCAAGGAGCATTTGACTTAAACTCTTCTCCTTTTTCTGTATGTAATTTTTCTGTAAGATACTCATTGTCCTTACGCTATCTTATATGCACATTTTAAAAAATGATTTTAGTTAAAAAAGGGATATGAGATAAGATACTGGATAGCTTGGTATGTGGTAAGGTAGGGTAAAAAAGACTGATATGAATGTTTGAAAGGAATAAGGAAGGAAATGGAAAAAGAATGATTGAGAAGGCAATCTGCTGCAGAAAAATGGGAGAAAGTAGAATTAAGGAGTATGTGTAGAGGAGTTGACTTTGGCGAAGAAAAGGATAACTTCTGCCAGAGGATGGGGAATTAGATTTTAAAAGCAGCTTTATATTTAGGAAGCAAAACTCACTCCCTCTGTAGAATAAGAGGAAAACAAGTCAAACAAATTCCTTCTAATTCATTTATAAATAGCCATCACTAGTTAGAGGAGGCAGGCGTATTGCCTTGGGGGTCTTCTATAGATAAGTTTTTTTTTTTCTTTCTTTCTTTTTTTTAACAACAAATACTTGTTTTCTTATGATCCCAAATTCAAGTGATTCCTTGTAAGTACTGTTTTATTTGACAGCCTTGGTAGAAGAATTTCAGCTGTCATTGCAGCTCTCTTTGTATGTTATTTTTATGCTGAAGAGTTATATAAAACTACATTTTGGTTTTTTGTGAAGTGTTTTTTTTTATGTTTTGATGAGAAGAAAACTTTACATTTTGGATTTTTTTGTCTTTTTAGTCTTAAAAATGTTTAGTTTTTATTAATAACTTTTGTTTTTGCAACACATTCATTTCCAAATAATTTTTGTCATCTCTCCTCTTTCCAGCAAACCATCCATTGTAACAAAGAATAAGAAAGAGAAGGGAAAAAAAATGGGAAAAACCAATGTAACATGTGAGACTATCTGCAGTAGCTAACTAGATTGACACACCCTTGTAATTTAGCAATTTTCTAGGCCATCTTTGAGCAGTTGGTGTTTTCATTTTTGTTGAAGTCATTGTCATTATTTTACTAGTATCTGTTTACTTAGCATCAGTTCTTAAAAATCTTTACTATACTTGTCTGAAGTCTTCATATTTGTCATTTTTTATGGTGCAGTAATAGTCCTTTACATTAATGTTCCACACTTTGTTGTTGTTCACACAGCATTCTAACACTCATTCTCCTTTCTTAAAGAGTTCAACATCTGATTCACACTTTATCTCTTTTCTGCAGATTGGTCTTTATCCTTGAGAACTTCACATAAATCCACAAAGGTGCTCACTCACAATCTAAAAATTTTCATTTTTTTACTGTATTTGACCTTTTACTCATGTCATTGCCATTCATCCCTTCTAGCCCTCTGCTTTTCTCTCATTAAAACTTTTGTTCTCTTTTATCTCTAGTAGTACTGTTAGTCTATTGCGTGACAAAGATTAACTTTTCTAACCTATTACTCAATAGCTGTTTTAAATATATACTGTCTTAATAATAATCTTAAATCCCTTGTCTCTTGTCTTGTCCCTGCTCTTCTTTATTTAGCCTTTGGATTAGTCCCAACATCTTATATTCTTTACTCCTATTCACAAATCTCAGAGTAATGCTAGGGGAATTTTGTAATTATATCACCGTGTACCTTATAAATTGATGTTATCCCTCTTCAACTGGACCCTTATTGCAACAACACTGTGCTTTAATTTCTCCTTACTGAATTGTCTCATTTCTCAAATAAGATATTCCAGATTTTCTCTTTGTATTTCTACTTGCATGTTCCCCTCTCTCCCCCCTTATTTTACTGAAAAAATGGTTTCATTCACCATTGACTCTACTTCTGATTTTTCATCTCAGAAACACATCTCCCACTGTCACTCTCTTTCCCCATCCTCTGTCATAGGTTACCCTTTTCTTTGCCCAAACCAACCCTTCAGTTTTATTCCTCCAATTTTTCTCCAGCAGGTTGCCCTCTCAGTTATCTTTTTTGCATCACCTGTGTGAGTTTCCTATCTCCACAAAAGTATAGGTAGAGATGTCTTCTCATGTCTCTTCATTAGAGTTGTACTTGATCTTTATATTTTACTCTGTTGACTTCTTATTTATTTTAGGAATGTGTCAGTCTTTCCATTTATATTGTTTTAGTTACTGTGTATATTTTATAGGCTCTGACGACATCACATTGTATCAGTTCATATAGATCCTTTCATGTTTTTCTTTGTTTATCACATATTATTTGTTGTTCAGTCATTTGTTCTTCCCTACTCTCCCCATCATTGTTGTTCCTCTATTTGGGATTTCCTTGGCGTAGATACTGAAAGTAACTTGCCTAGAGTCAAACAGGTAATAAGGGTCTGGTACCAGATTTGGAAGATGAGTCTTTGTAACTCCAGGTCTAGAAATTTAACCACTTCATAGTAATATTACATTACATTCACATACCAAAGTTTGTTTAATCATTCTTCAATTGATGAGTCTCTACTTTGTTTTCAATTTTTAGGTATCACAAAAAAGTGCTGCTATTAATATTTTGGCATTTTTTTTCTCATTGAAATCCTTGGGTTATGAGCCCAGTAATATAATCTCTAATTCAAAGGTTAAGGATAATTCTAGTCACTTTATTTGCCTAATTTCAAATTGCTTTCCAAAATCATCGTACTCTTTTCACAGCTCCACCAACAATGTATTAATGTGTCCATTTTTCCTAAAACCTCTTTATCATTGACAGTTGCCATTTTTTGTCATTTTTGCCAATTTGTAGGATGTGAGGTAAAACATCAAATCTAAGAATAAAGCTATCTATCCTCAATTCCTCTCTTTACTTCTCAACCATACGCACCGCTGTTTCAAATTTCATCACTTGAGTGAAACTGCTCTTTCCAAAGTTGAATATTAATTGCCAATGCTGATGGTCTTTTCTGAATCCTAATCTTTTTCAACCTTTGTCTTATATTTGGTAGTCTTGATCCTTCTCTTTCTAGGAAGTCTCTGGATTTTCATGATACCACTCTTTCTTTTTATCATTGAGGGCATGGTTCCAAACTGTATGTTGTAGCCTGGACTTACTTCTCTTCTCTCCTCTCCACTTCACTTTCGCTAATCTCATCAACTCCAGAATGTCAGCTACTAGATGACTCCAGAAGATGTATGTCCAATCTCAGGTTCTTTTCCCACATTATCAGTTATTTTTTGGACTTTTCAAAGTGGAGGCATGTAAATCTATAAAACTTAGCCCAAATTTGTCTTTACATTGTTATTGGACATTATTTCCTTTCCTATACTCAATTATCTACCCAAATTTTGGTCTTTTCCTTGTTCTTCCAAGATGACACTGTATGTTCTATCTGTGCCTTTGTTTTGGTGGTCACCCCATTTCAAAATGCATTTCTTCCTCTATTCATAGGTACTCTCTCCTCCTTAATTCAAAATTACTTTCCTAATTGTGGTTGAACAGTCATATTTGCGTACAAGCTTTGATATTTGTTAATAGGTAGCACTTTTTCTGTGAATTGCTTGTACGTGTTTTTATCTATTGATGCATTTACCTATTTACCTCTTTATTCCAAACCAGTAGTCACTTTGACCTGCCCCACAACTTTACTCTTTTTCTTCCCAAACTATCTGATGTTTGAAGAGATGTGAATTTTCTCTACTGCAGGACTCCTTCACTTAAAAAAGAAGAGGAAGAATGTTATTTGTTTTAGTTTTCTGCTATTTTTTTTTTTAATTGATGGAAGTTAAAAAAAAAAAAGCCTTAGGAAACTTGAGTAAAGCAGAAAAAAGATGAGCAGATATTCAGTGAATGCCAACAAATGTACAGATCGATAGGTGAGATCAGTATAGTACATGTAGGACCTATTTGTTGAAAGTAGTATTAATTTATAAGAGGAAGGTCAAACTTTATAGGAAAGTTTCTGTTCTCATTCTGCTCTCAAATGTTAAGGTGATAGAATTATCAGAATAAAAATCATGTAAGCTTAATAAGTTTTGCTAAGTAGTATCGAGATTATGTAGAAATTCTTCTGATTGTTCATTAATCACATAAATTTAAAAGCCTTAAGCTATAGCATAAATAGGAATTGTTTTTGTTATTTGTATCCCCTAACAAAATTATTGGTATGTGATAAGTCCTTGATAAATTTATGATTGATTAAAAATAAAGGTGATTTAATTTTAATCTTAAAATAGTTTGATCTTTTTGTTATGTGTCTTTTCATAAGTATTTTGTTATTCCCTCCTAGTGTTTTATATCTATTAATTTATATATTTTTTCTTTTATAGATAAAGTGCAGAATTTTAACGACAATGAAAAGAACAGTCACTTTATTTACAAACATATTGAAAGTGGTAATAAACAATCTAACCTTGAAACTACAGCCATTTCTGGAATCAAAATTGAAACCAAGGATTCATATGATACTTGGGATTCCCAAATTGGGAAAAGGTCAGACTCTCCATCAGAAATGTCTCAGACCAAGGTATCCCTACGAACTGGTTTATATGAATGGGATGATGTTGCAGATAACAAACCAGGAGATTTTATTTTACGTTTCGGTAGTGATCATCCTTTAGAGATAAAGAATAAAGAGGAGTTTACAGGTAAAGATGAAATGGGAAATCTACAAGAAGCCATTAATGAAGACCTTCTCCAGAGTGTTCTCAGGCCAAGCAACTGCAGGACGTACTGTAGGTCCGGCAAAGCAAAATCATCACAAGGGGCATCACACTTTGATAAGCTAATGGATGGCACTAGTCATTCTTTAGCCAAAGCAAATAATGAATCAAATCAAGATGGTCTGAATCCAGTTCGGAAAGTTGGTGTAAGTTGTGGGACCAGTTTCAGAGGGACGGTCGGACGGACTAGAGACTACACTGTTCTGCATCCGTCTTGCCTATCCGTTTGTAATGTTACCATACAGGATACAATGGAGCGGAGCATGGATGAATTCACTGCAGCAGCTCCTACGGACTTGGGTGAAGCTGGCCGCCTAAGAAAGAAGGCAGATATAACCACCACCAAGACCACCACTAGACATCGACCCAGCAATACCAAATCCAAAAAGGATGTTAAACTTGAATTTTTTGGGTTTGAAGACAATGATGAGGCAAAAGTTGATGAAGGAGGTTCTGGAAGTTCTAATTACAAAATTAAATATTTTGGATTTGACGATCTCAGTGAAAGTGAGGATGAGGATGAGGATGACTGGCAAGTAGAAAGAAAAGCAAGCAAAAAAAGAACTAAATCGGCCCCATCAGTCTCCTTTCAACCTCCTGCAGAAAGCAATGATAATTATTCCCAGGATAGTCAATCTAATGCAAATCCAGGTAAGTGATATTTAAAAATTAATACTAATATTAAAGAAAGGTTAAAATTATTTGCAGACTTCAAATGGAATGTTAAAGTTTTTTTAGAATTTTAAAGCACTATATGTGATTGCTATCATTAGACCAAATTAAATCTCCCCCCCCCCTTTTTTTTTTTTTGAATATAGATAGATTTTTATTTTATTTTTGGCCTGAATCTATTTTTCCTGTGGGGAAACTTAATAGGAAAAACTCCAATATTCATGAGTGCATCCCTTATGAAAGTTGACGCAAATTAGTTACCTGCAGTAATGAAAGGTTTCAGAACTTGCCCAGGATTACACAAGAGTTGTGTATCAAGGAGGACACGAACCCAGATCTTCTTGATCCTTAGCCTGACTCTTTGTCTAATATACTGAATTTCCTCATAATATCTTGAATCCCATTTAAACATTTTCACAAAGTGAAGAAAGCATTTTAATGGTCAGTTCTCAATTAGGGGAAGCCACTTGCTTGTTGGAAAAGTTTTTTCAGGTGTTTTGTTTTTCATTCTACTATTAGTATTTAAAAAAATTCTAAATGTCGATTTCAGTATTTACTCTTTCTCTTTATATTACAATATTACAATAAAAAGACTGATTTAACTTGATCTAATTGTGTCTGACTCTAGATGATCCTGTCTATGGATTTTCTTGGTAAAGATGCTGGAATGGTTGTCAATTTCCTTTTCTTGTGCACCTTCGTTTTCTAGATGAGAATTGAAGCAAATAGGGCTTTAGTGATTTACCCACGATCTCACAGCTAGTGTTTGAGATCACATTTGAACTCAGGATGCTGAGTTAGGCACAGTGGCTTTACCTAGCTGCCTCTAACTTCAGCTTTAGATTCTAACTCCTGAGTTAAGCAGTTGGTTTTCAGTGAAGAAAGTAGCCCTCAGCCTTCCCAAGTAAAAAACACTTAAACTAATCTAGATTGACTTTTTGAAAATCCGTTTGTCTTATTCAGCTATTTGTTCACAATTCAAATTGAAGGATATAGGAAAGCTTGACTTTTCAAGATGTTGGCCCCAAAGACGTTAGTAACTTTTTGACGGATTTTATTATACCTCAGAACATAAACCAAAAAAGATTCCCATTATGCTATGTATAAAGTCCAGTAAACACAAAATTCTACGTGAGTAAGGGATAGTTCAACCTATGTCTGAAAGAAATTCCCACTATACTATAACCAAAAGTGTTCTTTCCAATCTCTGCTTGATGTCCCCAATGAGAGAAAACCCAACATTTTTTGAGACAACACATTCTACTTGGGGGATAGCTCTAATTGTATTAAACCAAAATGATCTTTTGGCCACTTTTACGCTATGACCTTTAGGGCCAGATCCAAGTCTAATTCCTTTAGATATGTAAAAAATAGTTATCATATCCCCTCTCGTGTCTAAACTTGACCGTTTTCATTAGTTCATTTCTTACATGAAATAAATTCAAGGACTCTTAACATCCTGGCTACTTTTCTTAGACCCTCTATAATTTATCAATGTTCTACTTAAAATTGTGTCTAAAACCGAACACAGTACTCTAGTTCCAGTACTCTAGTTGAGATCTGACCAGGGCATCTGAAAGTGATGCTTCTTTTAAGACAGCCAAAGGTTTCATAACTTTTTTTCATGCCACATTATATCACATTGCTGACTTATTGAACTTGTAATTCGTTAACAACCTTGGCTCTTTTTCGAGACAGCTGCTATCTGACCATACCTCTTGTACCTTATACTTGTGGAGGTGATATTTTGTGTGTCAGAATAAGACTTTATATTTATCCCTATGGATTTTATTTTATTTAGATTTATTTGCAGTGCTTTAGCCAACCACAATCAATAGTTTTTGGATCATGACTTAGTACACAGTATTAGCTATTTCTCTGAACTTTGTCATCTGCTCATCTGTCATGAATTGCCATCTATGTCTTGATCTAGGCCATTGATAAAATTGTAAAATAGGGCCAAGCACAGATCACTTGAGATTCTCCACTAGAACTCTCTTGCCACATTGATGTTGAATCATTAAAAATTGCTATTTGACTCTAGTAGCTATTAAATTGTTAGTTCCTAGAGGTGAAAGTAAGCCATTAGAGTTTATTAAAGGAGGATGAGGATGGGGAAATCACAAAATGAGAAGACTTGTGCCTTATAAAGGAAGATGGTGGATGGGTAAGACTGGAATGAGGAAATATTTGAGTTAGGGACACCAAAAATAATTAAAACTGTGTCATACTTATATTATCATTTAAAAAATTCTTCCATGGTGCTAAATTAGTCAAAATTAGGATTTCACAAAAGTTTGGATTTTTGTAGTAATTAAGATTATATATTGCTTTATATGATTGATTAATTCAGGTTCCTTCACAGTAAAGTGTGCGTTTTGTCAAAATTCTAGAGCTGGAAAGGACTTGAGTTTTAACCTCTCTTTTCTTTCCCTCTCTTCTCTCAACTCCCCTTTTGAAATAAATGAGGAAGCTTAATTTCATGGAGGTTATATTAGGCAATAGTCATGATATGATGTAGGATTTAATTTAACCTATGTCCTCTGTCTCCAACTAATGCCCTTTCCACTGTACCTTACTGGCTGTCTTGTCTCTTAACTTTTTAGAAGACTAAATGTAATGGTTTCAATGAATACACTTGCCAGAGTGGCTTATGAATCTTATCAGCCTGACCATAACAAAACATGTTGCCAGATTTTTCAGGGTTGGGGCCAAGTGAATTACTGATTTAATTTTTCTTCTTTTCAAAAATGTTTTTGATTTTTTTTTCTTTTAAAAAGGGAGGGGAAAAAAGCACATTATTTAGATAATGGTACACCTAGCCTGTGTTGGATATATTTGTATGTGGTATGGAGTACTAAAAACCTTTTGGAGTCAGAAAGACCTGGAGACAATTTACTTATTGCTCAGCAGCATACCAGTCAGTTCAGTAAGACTAGGAGTTATAGATTGGTAGATGCAGTTTCCTAAATCCACGTACTCCTGTTTCCCCTCCTTCCTCCACGAGTGTGTTTCTAATGTGGTATTGTGAAAATAGATGTGAATGTGTATGTTAATAGCTTTGTGTGAGAATTCTCCTCATTGAAGATATAAAAAACATATATATGAGAGTGTTGGATATATGGTGATATATTTCTCTGTTTTGTTCAGAAACACTGACTTTGAATTCAGAGACTTTCCTGAATCTAAGTTGAGCATTCTATCCAATATGTCATGCTGCTTCTGTGGAAAGATTTAAAATGAAACTCTTTTGCTTTGTTTTGGGGATAAGCCTCCTTGGGTTCAGATTGCTTTGTTCTTGAGTTGAGAGGTAAAGTGGACTGCTAGGTCAGAATGTTTATTACTTTGTTAGATATGATGTATGCCCTTAATTGTTTTTCCTGCAAAGGAAAGGTTAGGTCTGAATCTGAACTGTTATATTTTGTTTTAGTTTTTTTCTCTTTCCCTCCTGGACATAATAAAAGTTATTCATATATATATCTTAAATATTAATCATATTTTTTCATAGTTATAATTTTATTTAATAGATAACTAAATTAAACTGGTAGAATTTGCTGGTTGTGAATTACCATTGCAGCTCTTTTGGACTTTTCAGAGGATTCACCTGGTGTGCCTGGAAACATAAAGAAGACCACAAATAAACAAGGAGATAAATCAAAGGAAAACACTAGGAAGATTTTTAGTGGCCCCAAACGAGTAAGTATTATTGGTAATTTTGTTTGAAATTTCTTCCTGTCCCACTTTTTTTTTTTTTTTTTTGGTTTAAAATTCGGGATCTTATCGTATAGAATAAAATGTTTTTGCATATGATTCTTATACATGTGATAGAATTTTTAAAGTAGAAACACTTTTTTACTTGTCTTTTTAAATGAACTTTAATTTCAACTTATAGAACTTAAAATTTTGTGATGTTTCCCCCCTCAAGTTGTGTTTTTGAAAGAGACTAGAATGAGGGTATGGTTTATTACTGTACTTTTTAATACAAATTTCCAAGAATGTTGTCTTAGTAAATTCCACTAAATAGTGTTTATACTACCTTAGACTATTCATTTGGCTTAGGAAAGAATGGTTATTGATTAATTGTAGAATTATGTATGTAGAGGGAAGAAATTACCTTATGATATATGGGTGTGTGTGTGTGTGTGTGTGTGTGTGTGTGTGTGTGACACTAAACATGATTGTGGGGAAAGTGAAAATTTTAGTACCCTCTACATGTTCTGTTTTTTAAAAATTTTTAAGGGAAAGTGGTGGAATAGTATTAGTCTGGAAAACTTTAGGTAACCAAAAATACCGATTTATATAGACACCTTTTCTCCAAATGAGGTTAAGTGATCTGTTCACAGCACTTGCAGAGAGAGATTGTAAGAGAGAGAGAGACATGCACATTCTAGTACATATATAAATGACATTTCATTAGTTTATTGGATTAGATATCCTTTGAAGTCTTTTTCTAGCTTTTAAATCCTATGTTCCTACAGTACTTTCATTTAATATATATGTGGAGCAGAAGTTGGGGAAAATGATTGTTATAAATGAATTAGAAAGCAGTGTTTAAAATTAGTTTTGGGTAAAGAATCCTCTTTAGGCCTTGAATAAAATTAAGTGAGTATCTCAGTAGTTCTTTTAAAATATAAAATGCAAAATATTATGGTACAGAAACTTTAGATTACTACTGAATCATTGATCATTGAAGTCATGACTTCAGCAAAGTGGGAATTGTGTAGAATGTTGTACAGGGTGGCAGACCTGGTCAAGTATGTTGGTTCTCAGCTCTTTTTAAATTTCTTGTTATGAGGAATAACCTGCTGGATTTCAGTGGCTAGGATATATTTGGAAAGGATAACTTTTTTAAAAATAGCATGTCCATATTGGCCTAAGAATGGTAAAGAAAATAAATTCCATATAAAGCCATTGAATAGCAAAAATTACACCTAGGTTAAATATCAAGACCAGGTTACCCATCCATAAAAAACCCAGCTTGGTATTATGATAATTTTTTTTGATGTATCTAAACAAAAGTCCTAATTGCTATAATTGTGGTGGCATTAGGTTGGTCATTTGTAATAGAAATTGTGCCCTCTTCATGTAGTCCAGAAATGGGGAAAATGGTTTTTATTCAAACATGTGTGTTTTAACATACATATGAGCATACAAATGTAGTACACATTGTTTTTTATTATGATCTCATGATTTCTGCTTTCCTCAGTATAAAAAAGTTCTCTTTTAGCACCACTTTCCACAATTTAATAAATGAGGAATTTGATAAATTTAAACTTTGGCTAGTGGTAAAGACAACAAAGACACGATATCCTGGTTCAGTCCAATGGTCTTAATGATGTGTTTCCGTATGTCTCCTGAAAAGTACTTTTTATAAGTGTTCATGAAAGCAGCTTCAAGAGTTCTTTGTAAGTTCCCTGAGGGGTAGTTTTCAATTGTGTGATGACATCATCGCAAGGACTTTTAGAAACTTTCTCAATCAGGAATAAGAAGCCATCTAGTAGACACTGTCTAATAAGGATATAGAACATTCCCTTGCCTTTAAGGTAAGGGTTTTTTGGTTCCATTGCATACAGCAGGTTAAAATGTGAAGAAGACAAAAAAGTCTTCTTTTGGTCTTCAACCAGTTTGGGTTGAGTTGTGGGATGGTACAACAAACAATATACTTGTTAAAAAACAGAAAGACAGCTCCTTTAGAAAAGATGGAGGAGGAAAATATCCAGTTAATAATTGGATATTGGAACAAATGCAGGAAAATTTTTTTAAAGTGTGATAAAATAAATATTGGGACTGCAAATTAACTAAGATTTGTGTGAAATGAAAAGAGAACACTTTTTTAAAAACTTTTTATTGACAGAACCCATGCAGCGTAATTTTTTACAGCATTATCCCATGCACTCACTCCTGTTCCGATTTTTCCCCTCCTTCCCTCCACCCCCTTCCGCAGATGGCAAGCAGTCCTTTACATGTTAAATAGGTTACAGTATATCCTTGATACAATATATGTGTGCAGAACTGAACAGTTCTCTTGTTGCACAGGGAGAATTGGATTCAGAAGGTATAAATAACCAGGGAAGAAAAATAAAAATGCAAGCAGTTTATATTCATTTCCCAGTGTTCTTTCATTGACTGTAGCTGCTTCTGTTCATCCTTGATTAATTGAAACTGAATTAGCTCTCTTTATCCAAGAGATCCACTTCCATCAGAATACATCCTCATATAGTATCATTGTTGAGGTATGTAATGATCTCCTGGTTCTGCTCATTTCACTTAGCATCAGTTCATGTAAGTCTCGCCAGTCCTCTCTGTATTCATCCTGCTGGTCGTTTTTACAGAACAGTATTATTCCATAATACCTTTTTATTTTATATATATATATAATTCCATATGTATATTCCATATATTATATATAATAATTACATCATATACCACAATTTACTCAGCCATTCTCCAGTTGATGGGCATCCATTCATTTTCCAGCTTCTAGCCACTACAAACAGGGCTGCCACATAGATTTTGGCACATACAGGTAAGGGAACACTTTAAAAGAATTTTATCTTAATCAGTTAAACACCGCCAAAATGTGGTGTTTCTTTTTCTTCTTTAAAATAATGGTTCTCTCTGGGGGAGAAGGTTTCTCGAGGAGCTTCTCTTGGAGGTAGCCTTAGTATCAGTTGAAAGTAATAATCACCCAAAACACAGCCAGGTGATAAAAGTTCAGATCTTTTATTGTCTCTAATATAGCCCGGTTAGCTTAGAGCCCTCCGAATGTCTCCAAATCCAAAGGTCTGTCCTTCAGCTTCTGCCTCTGCTTTCTTCAGCCTCCAGCCAGCACAAAGATGGAATGAATCTCTTGTCTCCTTCACTTGGGGCTCGGCTAGCTTTCTGGTGAGTCTTTCAGACTAGCTTGGTCTCAGTGGGGGAAGTGCAGGAACCCAGCCACCACAGTGGTGTGAGATGAAGATGAATCTGATTGTGCCTCTGAGAGAGCCCTCTCAATCTTCCGCTGAACTCTCAACTTGTAGCTTCTTCCTCTGAAAACTCTTCTTCCACCATCAGCCAGCCAAGTGGAAAATATTTTCATGCATAAATAAGGGCTAGCCTAGTTTAGATTCTGTAGACTTTAATACTAATGTAATTGTTTAGAATAGAGAGTTGCATAAAGCACTGAATATTTAAATAATTTTCACCAGGATCTTCTTGGTTTTCTATCTTCTTTATAAAGAAAGAAACTGGAAAAGTTTCACTAAGATTTTGTTCAGAATATTTCATGATACAGAGGATCATAAAAGTATAGAATTGAGTAGGTTATAAAAGAGAATCTGGTGAAATTTCAGTAAGGATAATGTCTAAAGTTTATGAGACAATTTATCATTAAATAAGTCTATGTACATACATCATCTTTGATATGAAAAATTCCCAGAAAAAAATTCTGTTGTAATGTATTTTCCACATAGCTTGTTTTAAATTTGTTCTTCTATTATCTTTTTAAAATATTGTCACTAAAAATCAATCTTACCTTTCTTCCATCCTTCCCAATTAAGAAAGAAAAACAAAACAAACAAGTTACAAACAAGTAGTTGAGAAAAATAAATTTCTGCATTCATGACTTCCAAAACTTTTTTCTCACTTTGTACTTTCAATCTTTCTTTTTTTTTTCTTTTCCCTTTCTTCTTTTTTTATTATAGCTTTTTATTTACAAGATATATGCATGGGTAATTTTTCAGCATTGACCCTTGCAAAATCTTCAGTTCCAACTTTTCCTCTCCTTCCTCCCACCACCACCCCTAAATGGCAGATAGATCAATACATGTTAAATATGTTAAAGTATATGTTAAATACAATATATGTATACATAGCCATATAGTTATTTTGTATGGATAGGAGAAAAAAGAAAAATCGGACTTTGAAATAAGGTTAAAAATAACCTGAGAAGGAAATAAAAAATGTAAGCAGACAAAAAGAGGGAGTGGAAATGCTATGTTGTGGTTCACATTTCCCAGAGTTTTTTCGCTGAGTGTAGCTGGTTATCTTCATTATTGAAATAACAAATGGAACTGATTTGGTTCATCTCATTTTTGAAGAGAGCCACATTGATCAGAATTGATCATCATATAGTATTGTTGTTGAAGTATATAATGATCTCCTGGTCCTGCTCATTTCACTCAGCATCAGTTCATGTAAGTCTCTCTAGGCTTTTCTGAAATCATCCTGCTGGTCATTTCTTACAGAACAATAATACAGAACACTATGACCAAAAGAAAAGTCAAAATATTATATTAAATATTAATATATAAATGTGAAATAATTATATTTCAAAAAATCTTTAAAGAAAACTGTCCAGATTTCTTGGAACCAGGGGACAAAGTGGAAGTAGGAGTGACCAGTTACTTGCTCCAGTGAAAACTACCAAGAACAGCAAAGTCAAAATCCAAAATCTATGTAGATGCAAAAAACCATCTAGAAATTATAAATTCAAATACTGAAATTTCAGGTTCAAGTATGACTTAGAAAGTACCAATATAAAGATGTAGGGAGCTTGGAAAGACATTCCAAAAAGTAAAGAATAATCTCTCTTTTTTTAAAATAGCTTTTTATTTTTAAAATATATGCAAAGATTTCAACATTCATCCTTGCAAAACCTTGTGTTCCAAATTTTTCTCCTTTCCTTTCTCCCACCCTTTCCCCTCAACAGCAAATAATTCAAAATATGTTAAACTGCACAGAAAAAAATCAGATCAAAAAGAGGGAAAAAATGAGAAAGGAAACAAAAAGCACCAAACAACAACAAAAATGGTGTAAATACTATGTAGTGTCCACACTGTCTTCTTTGGTTGCAGATGGCTTTCTCCCATGACAGCTATTAGAATTTACCTGAATCACCTCATTGTTGAAAAGAGCCACATCCATCAGAGTTGATCATCATATAATCTTCTTGTTGCCATGTACAATGTTGTCTTGGTTCTATTCACTAAATATTAGTTAAGTCTCTCTAGGCCTTTCTGAAATCACTGCTGATCATTTCTTAATAATAATATTCCATAACATTCATATGCCATAATTTATTCAGCCATTCTCCAACTGATGGACATATATTCAGATCCATTTTGTTTCTACTTCAAAAAGGAATGCTCCAAACATTTTTCTAGAAAAGTCTTTCCATCTTTTCTCCTGTGTTCTATTCATTATAAAAGTTAACTAGTCATTAACTATAGAATGGAAATGTATTAAACCAGAGATTTCCTTGCTCATAAAATAGCTTAAAGATCTGATACTCATAAAAAAAGTTAGTGCCTTTTTTTTTTTTTTTTAAGAAGATGGGGTAGAGGTTGAGATTGTCATTCCCATTATAGTTTCTTTTCCTATTAATCTGCACATGTTGCCCTGTTAATCAGTTAAACCAGTTGTTTTCTTCTTTTACAATATGCCACAGTATTCATCTGTCCTGTTTTGGCAGTAAGATAGTAAGAGAGAAATAAAGTGTGTGAGAGAGAGAGTGAGTGAGTGTGTGTGTGTGTGTGTGTGTGTGTGTGTGTTGAAGCTTTTAGATTATGTGAAATAAATTGTGTTTAAATGTATGTATTTTATTTTGCTTAACTTACAATTATCAGAATAAGCTTTTGTTAAAATGACCTTAAGCATGTGTTGGGTGGAATTTTGATGTAACTAAGTCAAGTTATCCTTGGTTATTTAGAGTATCCACAGCAAAAAAAAATAAATCCATTGTTTTAGTGAATACACTATATTACTATGTTATATTGCTGTTGTTATATTTTTTCTAATTTAATTCATTTTGGTGTACACTGAAACCTGAATGGATTTATTCTCTTGAATAATAGAATTTCACTTAAAATTTCTATTGTTGCTGAATGGATTAGAAAACAGCATTATAGTGAATCATCGAAGATTAACATCCATAATATGAAACATTTATATATTAACAACTAAATCTGGAAACTGTTGGCTGATTCTTGATTCCTTTTATAGTAGGGCATTGAAAGTACTAGTTCAAGTGAGAGAGAATCAAGCCTAGAGTGAATCACTGTAAAATAGGAAGCTATGTTCCTCTTTGGGAAAAATGGGGACTTTAAGGAGAGATTGGAGATGAAAATGAGTAGGGAAATTTCTGGAGGGGGTTTGATATGGAAGAAGGACACAATGAAGGGATTCATATAGGCATAAGAGTAGGAAGAAATTAGTACCTTTTCCTTGGAGAAACTTGGAGTCAGGATGTAATAGAGAGACGCTAGAGGGATAAATGGGGTAAAAAACTAGGAGATTAGAAGGACAAAGAAGAAATTAAATATGAATAATAAAATGGTTCATATTATCAGTTGTTGCCGGTTTTGGCCAGAAGCTTCCTAATTGGGATCTAAATGATTGGGTATTTGTTTGAAATTTATTAATTGATCTTCATTTGTAGGGCGTTTGCCTTCTCTCCCTTCCAGTAGCTTTTGTATTTTTGTTGGTCCCTAAGCAAAGGGCAGGAAAGATATTCATAGATTTACATTGTAAACACACTTTTTTTGGGGGGGGGGGACTCCTTTTCTTTTTTATATTATAGCTTTTTATTTACGAGATATATGCGTAGATAATTTTTCAGCATTGACAATTGCAAAACCATTTGTTCCAACTTTTCCCCTCCTTCCCCCCATCCCTTCCCCCAGATGGCAGATTGACCAATACATGTTAAATATGTTAAAGCATAAGTTAAATACAATATATGTATACATGTTCATACAGTTGTTTTGCTGTACAAAAAGAATCGGACTTTGAAATAGTGTACAATTAGCCTGTGAAAGAAATAAAAAATGCAGGTGGACATAAATAGAAGGATTCGGAATTCTATGTAGTGGTTCATAGTCATCTCCCAGAGTTCTTTCACTGATCCAGAAAGGATTTTGATGAAGACAGTGATCAGACAAAAATAGAGGGATTGGGAATTCTATGTAGTGTAACCACAAAATTTTTGATTCTCGGGAAATAGATACACTAATCTGATGGAAAATGGAAATGTTTCAACAAGATTTTAGTTTTCAGTGATTAATTCTCTTTTAGTAAGGACACTTCTGATTCGGAGATATTTCCTTTCATATAGTACTTGTATTTGTTAAAAAAAAACACAAAAAAACAACAAAACTCAAACTTTAGAACTAGGAAAACATTGTTCATAAATCCTTGTGTCTTACTAAAATATGAAATGTGCATAAGTAGATTAGTAATAGTTGACTTGCTAATATGCTATATATAACACTTGGTCAACTTGACATTAAACATTTTATTCAAGTTGTGGATTTTTTAATTGTGTTTTAATATGGGGGCCAAATAGATTGATTGACTTGATGGTTTTTCTTCTATGAAAATAATCTTAACTGTTTGGAGCCCTTCAAAAAAGGCAAGTAGTAAAATTTCTCTTTTAGAGACCTAAGGACCATGGGCTTAAGGGAATTGGGTCATTTTTGCTCCATGTAGTCAATTCTCACTTGTTTTGTTTTAACCTTGATTCTTTATGATTCAGTTTTATGATTATCCTGTCATACTGTGATTTAGGTCTTGGTTTACCATGGAAACCATGGAAAAGCAGTTGTTCTCTCTAGGTATTCAGACAGTAGCTATGCTTTGAATCTTTGATTCTCTGAATATTGTAGTAAAAATAAAAGTAAATCAGGACCAATACTATGTCCAGCTTTTGTAGTATTTAGTGATTATTAGTTACTTGGCAGCCTGTAATTTTGTGTCTTTTTAATCATGTGATGTCACACATTTTGGAATATACATCAGATCTTCATGTTCTTTTGCTATTACAAACTAGAGGGGCCCTTGGTTTTTCTCTCTTTAAAGTAGGGGAAATAACACTTAAGCTACCCACCAGAACTGTTTTGAAAAACAAGTACTTTGTTAAGTGTTTAAACACTATGTAAATGTGACATTGGTTTATTGATCTAGTCAAAGCAAATTTTCTACAAAAAATAATTCTTCATAAATGTCCATAAGATATATTGAAAATAAAGGACATGTAATTTCTTTTCAGGTTATTTTGTTACCTTATTGGGTTTTAATTTTTTGTGTGCATGCGTATATGTGTACCTCATACTTGATCTAAATACCCAAATTCTAAGTTCTTGTATTGCAATAATATCATGTTAGGTTTTTATTACTTGACATTCAGGAAAAAGGTTTTAGGAGCATAAACACACCACAAGATGAGCTGTTATATTGTAATAGATGATTCTTTAGCATCTAAACTTTTTTAAAGAATTGCATGTAATTTTAATTATTTCCTAAGTGATAGCTCTTTAAGGGGATAATATAATAGTCCATTAGGTTAATATTTTTTAATAGTTCTTCTAACTTCTTAAATGAGCTTTAATATGAAGTTAAAATGCTTTTTAAAATCCCTTCAAGTAGGTACCCTTCTTTTGGTCTGTTTTGAATTTTAAAATCATTAATGGATTTGTGAGGTCATTTTGAAGCTCTGACTCTCTGTGCTTCTAAAAAGACTAGTGCTTAAGTAATTGTCTTTAAAATGAGTGCTAGTTGATGTAAGGATATTTCATGTTGAATTACTTTATCAAATGTAAGTTGAGGTTTCTAATTATGAACATAGCAAAGATTTTGTGCTTCTTTAAGTAGTCAGATTATAAGAGTAAGTACATTAATATGTACTATCTATAGTCATTGATGATTACCTATTCTGAGCACCATATACATTTATTCATATATTGGAGAGATGCTATCATGTATCTTTAGAATTATACTGAAATAAAATTCTATAAAAGTAGCATATAGTTTCCCATTAAATATGGCTATTTGGGAGTTTGCAACCTATATGAATTAAGTAATAAGTAATGCCAGATTAAGTGCTTTATTACCTCCTTTTGTTTAGAAATATTGAAGAAAGAATTGCAATGGAGACAGCAGATACTTCCAAGGATAGAATATTCATGTGTGTCAAAGAAAATATATCTTTGGGTCCTTTAAGAAGCAGTGTGGAATATAGCAAATAATAAGAGAGCTTGGAGAGCTGCTTATATTTTGAAGTATTGTTTTCATAAGTCAGATTTGAATTATACTAAACTATAAAAATCCACAATAATATAGTACTAAAAATAAAAGCTGCAAAACTTATGATAACATCTCTCTTGAGGACATTTTCATTAAATTTTTTTTTAATGTTTTTTAATGTTTTTCTATGGAGCTTGTCACACAGTGAGAGGTCCAGTTCAATTCAGCAATAACCTACAGTGACCAGTTACTTGTGCAAAATAAGTTTTGCTCGTTTTTCATAAGTAATTATGTATTGCAGCTTACCAGTTTCTTTTTGTGCTGGTATTCATGATAATTTTTTTTTAAGTCTTTTTTTTTTTTTTTAAATTTTATTTAATAATAACTTTGTATTGACAGAATCCATGCCAGGATAATTTTTACACAGCATTTTCCCTTGCAATCACTTATGTTTCGTTTTTTTTTTCCCTCCCTCCCTCCTCCCCCCCCCCCCCCCCCCCCAAGATGGCAAGCAGTCCTATATATGTTAAATATGTTGCAGTATATCCTAGATACAATACATATTTGCAGAACCGGATAATTTTTAAATTATTGACAGAAATACTATACTTTTTTGTTGTTATTCTTTACAATACAATACAATGAAACCAGTTTGGATTCTTCTTATGGAAATAAGTGAATTAAAAATGTCAATACCTCCTTACTTTTGAGGTTTTTTTGAAGAATTGTATTACCAAAGACATGATTTGGCTTTCCAATGGAAATGATATAAATAGTTTACAAAACCTTAAAGAAGTATATAAATTTCAGCTATTTTTAATTTTTATTAACTGTTGACTTAGTTTTAACCTTAAAATGCAAAACAATTCTGAATTATATTTTTGTCTTATTCTCTTTCAACAGGCAACTCTATACCTATCCCTACTTTAACTTATTCTTTTGTTTCCTTGGTAAATGTGAAAGAAATGCCTATTTTCTCCATTTTAATCTTTTGCCTGAAATCTGAATTTCTGGAATCTGGGACCTGGACCTACTAATATTGGGATAATATTGGGACAAATAATAGAGGACAAAAGCCAGGACCTAAGAAAATCTTCCTTGCCTTGATTTCTACAACTTGGAATAAAAGCATCCAGAATCTAATTTCCCAAACCATTATTAGTACATGCTCAGTACCTAGTCATTTAGATGATAAATGAATGCCACCATCTGTGCACAAATATGAAACTTGATACAATGAAGATTTAGCAACAGTGTAGCTAATAAAATAAGCTGATGATAGAAATTGTGTGGATGGATTAATTATTATACTGCTCAGTTAAGATTTTCTATCCTAGTATCCAGAGGATACCAAGTACTAGAAGAGAGATTTAATAACCACAACAACAAATCTAAGGGTTGTTGCCAAATTCAGCTTTCTATGTTTTTCATTCAAATTATTGGGGTCATGAGTGAAAGGTAGTTCTAGTATCTGTGGGAAAGATAGAATTGGAAGTCAAAAAAGTGAGGGTAATGCTATCACTTATGCAGGATTTCATTATAATGAAGGCCAGTTCAGGAGCTAAGAGGCTAAAGGCTCATTTAGAACTGGAGTGAAGTGGGTGTTATGAGCCATGTTTTTCCCCTAATTTATTTTAATCTCAACGAGGCCATCAGTTACTTTCTATTTACTTTGTATATATCACAACATGTCATTTTAGTTTTATGTGATTTCCTCCTTGGACTAAGCTAGAAGTCATAGTTTTTGTATTTTTGCATTCCACTGTGTCTCCAGCATGTGATATAGGAAGCATATAATAAATACTGGTGGAATTTTGCTGAGAGATGGAGACTATTTTATCTGAACTTGGAAAACTGAACAGTTTTTAAACAGGCCGAGTTGTTGACCAAGACTAATGACTGAATATTATAAGAAGAGAGATTGGTCAGTAAAAGAAAACTTTTCTTAAAAATTGAGTTGTTTGAAAATATGAGATAATGAGATCCCAGTTACTAGGATGTTTTCAAGCAGAGGCTGAATTATTGCTGACATGTCAAGTGAACTATTAAGAACAGCAGCAGGATGTAAAGGAATAAATACTGTACTATGCCCTGTTTAGACAATAGATAGAATACCTTGTGTCATTGCAACTTGCAGATCTTAGAAAAGACTTAAGCTGTTAAATTGATCAGAGGATCATACTTAGTCTCTTACCTGATCTCCAAAGCCTTCCTCTGAAGATACTGCAAAGCCTGTTTGTTTGCCTAAGCCTCTCCCCTTTTCAGTCCATTCTACACTTAGCCGTCAGTTACCTTCCAAAAGACCCATGTCTCTTTCCCACCCCCCATTCCCCAACCCTGCCACAGAAACTCCAGTGACTCCCTGTCACTTCCAGGATCAGAACCTCCCCTTGTATTTAATCGTGAATCTAGGTACACTGGCCTCCTTTTTACTACTAGAACAGTATACTCCATCTCCCAGCTTCAGGATTTTCACTGGCTGGCTCCTATATATGAGTTCTTTTTCCTTATCTCTGTTTAAGGGATTCTTCAAGGCTCAGCCAAAAATCCTACCATCTGTAGAATGCCTTTCTTAAACCCTTTTAATTGCCATTTTATCTTGTATGCAGCTTGTGTTTGTACAGGGCTATTTACATGTCCCTTCATTTAAGTTTGAAGCCAGTGACAAGCAGAGTATTTTTACCTTTCTTTATATCCTTATGTGTCCTATTGGCACATAATAGGTGCTTAATAAATGTTTGTTGACTGACAAAGGAAGTTAAACAATATAATGAAGGTATTCTAAAATATCCTTTGGGAAGATATGTCTGAAAGACCTTATGTAAAGTTGAACTTAAAAAGGAGAATTTGGGGAAGACATGAAAGCATCCCAGTATTTGAATAACTGGCATTTGATAAAAGAACTTGATTTAGTGGTCCTGAACACAAATAAGAGATAAAATACTAAATCACTGCAGGATAACAATGTAAATGGGAGAGTAGCTTAGAATGGAAGAAATATTGAGCACCTTTTTGCTTTTTTAAGGTATATGGAAAGGTACTGATGGAAAGGGAGATGCAAATAATAATAACTACCATTTATATTGTTTGCAAAGTACTTTTAAGAATATGATCTAATTTGAACTTTACAACTATACTTGGAGGTTGGAGCTTTTATTAGCACCATTTTACTGTTATGGAAACCGATAAACATGTCTAGTAATTGTCTGAAGCTGGATTTGAATTCAGGTATTCTTGATTGCAAAAACTGAAATCTATGAACTGTGTCACTTCTGATGTGATGTGATAAGACCTCATCCTGGTATTGTGGCAGAGGAGAGAAGGGAGCCTGCATGAAAGATAGACAAAATGGACATCTTAGAGCAAATTGGAAATGGGTATTTGCAGGTCAAATGGTTCATAATTTTCTGTAAGAGTCAGCCCAGAAGTTAATAATAATCCCTTAGTAGGAATGAAATACTGCAGACTCTGAAAACTCTTGAGGAGAAGCAGTTGTGTAAAGAGATCAGAAGATGTTATTAATATAACCAATAGTGAGTACAAAAGTGTGGCTTGGAAATGTAATAGTATCAGGAATATTCAAGTTTGGAATAAATGGGGTTATTCTAGAGGCCTGGATTATGTAATGTGCTTCAGTCCCTGGACTCAGAATTTTAGTGAAGTCTCTGGGTCTCAATTACTTCTAAAATGATGACATGTTATACTAGTTGAGCTCTTAAGATAATTTTTAGAGCTAAAAATAAAATGTCTAAATACATTATAAATAATTTGTATGACATAAAAAAGCAGTACAAGTATCATGTCCCTTCTAAACAGAGAGCTGTCATAGATTGAAAATTGCAAATATTTAATAAAACCTCCTAAGACCCTAGAATACTGTAGCTTATTGAGAAGAAATGTTGTTTAATACCAACAGCTTATCGAGTTATAAGCAATTAGTGAACTTTACTCTAATTCTGGCAGTTAGCCATTTGTGTGACATAGTCATAATATGTCTAGCTTGAAATCATATTTCTCTTCCTACTACCATATAAAGTATGTTTCTGGTTATCTAGAATCCAAATATTTAAGAAACAAAACTAGATTTCTTCCTCCATCCACCATGTTTATTTTTAGTTTTAAGTTTATCTTGTGTATGAATACTTGAAAAGCTGAAAGTGGTTGATATATGGAGTGTAAAAATGTAAAAGGAAAAAATCTGAATCTCTCAATCCTGTTAAGAGAACATTGAATACCTTACAAGGTAAGATAAATATAGCACACACCTCTTTTTCGCAAAGAGCTTATACCTTGAACCCCATTTCGGACTCTTGATTATTTCTCTCACTTTCAGTGACCTTTCCTCTTTCCAGAATAATTTAATCCATCTATTCCACCTACTTCCCATCTTGCAAATCATAGTACATTCTCCCAACTTTATCAGAGACTTAAAATTCCCAGTTTATACCTGCCCTATTTAATGTAATAACATCAACCACTATATCTCTTGGCTTCTTAGTGTTTGCTTGTTCCCTTTCTGTTCTGTTAGCCCTGCTTCTCCCTGCCCCCATGCCTCTCCTCCCCCCACATACACACACACTCCCATTATACCCAAGAATCTCACACTTTAATTTGTCACTATAATCCTTATCCCTTTTGTTCCTGAGAGATGCGAGGTGGAGAGGGCTAAGAGAAAGACTTGAGGAGGCCAAGCAAAAAAGTTTCAAGGTAGAGCAATTGGCCAGCAACATGAAATTCTATAGATGTAGAACAACAACCAAAAAACTACTGTATTTCTTAATTACAGAATGAGAGGTAGATTGTAGGAAGAGCCCTAAGATTTTAAAAGTAGCAGTTATTCTCTTGAATGCTTATACGTTATTTTTGTGGGGGAAGAGAAGGTTCTTTTTTTACTTTTGTCCTTCTGCTTTATGACATCTCTATTCTTAAGTAGTTATGACATGAAATTAAAGCATAGTTACTTTTTTCTCCAGTTAATAGTTTTTGTACAAAGTTTGTGTGCCATTTAATAATTAAATTTATCTATTGTATTTTTCCCTCTGTTCATTCCTGCTCCACTAAATGGGATTGCTGTTTGGTTCATTTCTGCTTCACTAAATGGGATTGCTGTTTGTTCCCATAATGTTTTTCTTTCATTTTTTTCTAATATTCAGATTAGCATTTTCTATATATTATCTCAATATTTTAGAAAACCATGAGGGAGATTATTGTCCCTGCTTTATATTTATTGATAAAGCAGTGTGTGCAAGATTAAATTGTAGGTCAGTGACTCTAAAGACTAAAAAGGCTTCCCACTTCCTTACTTTGGGAAGGATCATAAAAAAAAAAAATCAGCAATTCTTAATTTTAGAAATGGCTCATTGATTTATTAGCAGAGTATCCATTGAAATCTTTTAAGTATCCTGAGTTATTTCCATATCTTTAGAAAGCATTAAGAATTGGCTCATTTCCTTCATGACTTCAACTACTTATTTCTCTCCTTTACTTGTATTAATGACATTTTCAATTTTCAGCTACTATATATTTGACTTGCTTTCTTGTCTTCATATAGACCAATCTCAGTTAAATCTCTATTCCTGCATGTTAATACTACTTGAACTCTTCGTTTTGTGTTTCTTTTAACTTCCCATGTTATTCTACATATATCCATGGATATTCTTGGATACTTTTTCATGCACAAAGGCTATTTTTACATCTTTTATCTTCAGTCTGATATAACTGTTTCTTTATATATATATTGAATTTTTCCCAATATCTCACATGTCCCTGTCTTTCAGTTTTGTTTTCATGCCATTAAGTTAAAATAAGCTGGTAGCAATTTGAAAATATATATGCATTGGAACTTGGGAAGTTAGGATTAATATCACTTATAAGACATGGAGTTTGAAGGAATTGTAAAGATGATCCAAATCTATTCTAATCCCCTTATTTTAGTAGATGAAGGAATAAGATTTGGAAAGTTTCATTTGCTTCTGGTAAATAATTGGTGGTACTTTAAGATTTTAATGAAGTGATAACACTTCCTGTTTGGAAGTTTTCTCAAACAAAAGCTATTTTGTACTATTTAGAAGTTTTAATAAATGCCCATTTATTCTAAAAAATTCCATCCATCAAACTTAATCTATCTGTCAAGTACACTAGAGGAAGATTTTTACTATTCTTAAGTGTGTTAAAAAAAAATCTTCAATAATGCCTTCAACAATAAGATGTATATCCTGGGCCCTGTGCTCTCCCCTAAGTTTATTTCTTTCAACAGCAGTTGCCTCTTGGACATTTTGAACCTGATATCCCAGGTACATATGTATCATATGCAACATGTTCAGAACAATTCATCTTCTCCTTAAATCTGTCCGCCTTCTACTTGACTATTTCTATCAAAGCATACCTTTCTTATACTCTTAAGATTCATAACATCATGATCCTTGACTACTAACTTTGCCTCGCCTTACTATCATCAATTCCAAATCTTGCTGCTTCTACTTCCAGAGCATTACTAGCATCCTACCTTTTGATCTCTACTCTACTTAATGATCTATCTCCTTAGTTCACCTGAAAGAAGGAATAAATGATTTTTAAAAAAATGTATTAAGCACAACTATGCTATACTAACTGCTGGGAATACAAATACAAGAAAACCAAGATATTTCGTACCCACATAGAGTTTTATGTCAGTTCTTGTTGAGGAAGATAATAAGGAGGGAACTGGAAAGAGAATAGGATTTTAGAGCATGTGCAACAAGGCATGTTTTCTGGATTTTAGCTGAGAAATAACATTGGAATCATAGGCAGGGAAAGATGAAAACTTACTATTGACACCCAGGCTGTTCCAAAAATGAGTCCATGGTTCTAGTGGGAGAGTGACGGATGTATAGATGAATAATTTATTAATCATTTAAACAGTGGGATAGAAATATAATACACTTAAGATGCTTACAATCTAGTGGGGAACTGGAAAAGTTGCCAAAAAGAACATGGGCAGAAGTGACATAAGTCTGGAGTGGTGAAGAAAGTAAACATGGCTGGCCTGGACTCTAGTTGAATTGAACTTTGCTTTCCTTCCTAGCCAAACTTCTTTGTATTATCTACTTTGTATTTGTTTATTCTGTTTATAGTTTATATGTTATTACTTGTTTTTCCATTTAGAAAGTAAGCTGTTTCTGACATTTCTGTCATTTCTGACATACAACAAGTGGTTAATTAAATCCCAAGATTTAATTGAATTGATTTTTATGGAAAGGAAAATAATTGTCTGCCATTTATAGACCTTGACTTGTATATTGGCTAAACTGTAGATACCATTACTTAAAAAAGGAAGCCTGGCTTCACTACGAAAAACTCTTAAAAGACAAATCTTATTTACTTTTTTGGATAGGCTTTCAAAAATTTTATACTAGAGGAACTGCACAAACATAATGTTTACCTAGATTTTAACAAAGCATATGATTGGTAGTACTTTGCATTTCTTTTCAGTGAGATGGAAGAATATTAACTTGAATAATAGTATAAAATTCAGAACTGCTTGGACTCCATTATCTTTAATGGTTCTTTGTCAGCTTAGAACAAAGTCTAGTAGTGTGTGCCCTGTAGCATTTTAAGCAGTGACTTGAGTGAAGGCTTGAGTTGCCTATTTTATGAAGCTGGAAGGAAAGTGGGGTGGACAGAGTTGGGACAGTCTACCTTAAACTTTGAATTGAATCAAATAAGGCAAAATTTAATCTAGTTTTTAAAATGTACTTTATCAGTACAAGATAATAGTTCACATTTGTATCACTTTTAAGTTTAAAAAGTGATTCATATATATTACTGTATTTCAAATGATCTTCAAACCTCCTCCCCCAAGGTAGATGTATCTATTATATACCCTCTTCTATAGGAGATTTAGACTGACATAGTGTAATGATTAGCTTGTAATTGTAAAGAGACATTTAAAACCTGACTCTTAAAAGTCCAGTCCTATGGCCATTCATTATACCATGTGTTTCCTCTAATTGCATGAGAAGAGCATATTTTCTCAGTACATATATCAGCATTTATATATATAGGTCAGTATATCTACATTTTACTGAACTGCAAGCTCAATAGGTAAGGAAACTATGCGATTTAGGAAGTCAAGAAAACAAATGGCAGAAGAATGGCATAAGTTTCCTATATATACCTTTTCCTCCTTTGCAGAATACACCTAGAGTTTTCATCATCACTCAGAAAGGTTTTTGATAAATTTCTCAGAGTATCCTAGAGGGTTACTAAAAAGATTCCAGTAGGAGGAAACTTTGAAGAGATATGATACCTGTATTGGAAGGACTGACGTGTGGAAGGAAGGTTACCTTAGTTCTAAATATTATCAAAGACTCAGGGTTGGGGAGTAAGCCCTAGATAAGTTGCATTTTTTTTAGAGTAAGAGAATTCTTTATTCATTAATTGTGCTCACTGACAAGATACTAAATGCAGAGGAAGGAACAAATTTTATACTGTTAGATCAGGTCCTCACTACTTCCCTTCAAGCTTCAGATAGATTTATTTGCAGTCAGAGTTAGTTACAATTGGTTGGAATAGCTCTCCAAATTACAATTGGGTTTGATTTGCAATAGTTAAAATTAATAAGATCTATTCCTCTTTATTCACCCTTTCCACAAATCAGAAGGTTTGTGTCTTGTTGACCCATTGAAGTGGTTTGGGCTGGTTTAAACCCGGGCCCCTTTGTCTCAGTACCTTTGTTTAGCCAGTTCCTTGTCTCAGATGGTGATTGGTTGGAGATAGCTTAACGAGGTGTTTCAACCCTCTTTTCATCCTCTTTTGACAATATCTGTGAAAACCCAACGTCTTATATTCTGCACATAAGGAGTATGTGAAGGCTGCAGAAAGACAAATTTAGACTGTATGGGGAAAACTTGGTCCTGACAGTGATCTCAGTTTTATCTTTTATCCTTGAAGACAACCATGACTTCAGGAGGGTAATGTAACAAGTTGGATTTAAGTGAGTATGGCTTCTGAAAAATCACTAGCCGTTCCCTTCTGAGATTCTCTGGAAGATCTGGTGCGACTTCATGTGAAGGAAACATTTTCTCTACTCTTTAAGAAAAGACTGAATGAGATTTATTGATCATGTAGAAAAGTTAATTTTCAATGCAATTTATTTGAAATAAAGGGCTTCTTAAGTCTTTTCAACCCAGAAAAGGTATGATTCTGTAGCAGTTGTAGGTATGAAATGCATAGGCTTCCTTTTTAAAATTTCATAAAATATTTTTAAAGTATTTTTTTTTAATTTTTATTTAATAATTACTTTATATTGACACTCGTTTCTGTTCCGATTTTTTTTTCCCTCCCTCCCTCCACCCCTTCCCCTAGATGGCAAGCAGTCCTTTATATGTTGGATATGTTGCAGTATATCTTAGATACAATATATGTTTGCAGAACCGAACAGTTCTCTTGTTGCATAGGGAGAATTGGATTCAGAAGGTATAAATAACCCGGGAAGAAAAACAAAAATGCAGATAGTTCACATTCGTTTCTCAGTGTTCTTTCTTTGGGTGTAGCTGCTTTTGTCCATCGTTTATCAATTGAAACTCAGGTTTCTTTGTCAAAGAAATCCACTTCCATCAAAATATGTCCTCATACAATATCATGTAAGTCTCGCCAGTCCTCTCTGTATTCATCCTGCTGGTCATTTCTTACAGAACAATAATATTCCATAACATTCATATACCACAATTTACCCAGCCATTCTCCAATTGATGGGCATCCATTCATTTTCCAGTTTCTAGCCACTACAAACAGGGCTGCTACAAACATTTTGGCACATACAGGTCCTTTTCCCTTCTTTAGTATTTCTTTGGGATATAAGCCCAATAGAAACACTGCTGGATCAAAGGGTATGCACAATTTGATAATTTTTTGGGCATAATTCCAGATTGCTCTCCAGAATGGTTGGATTCGTTCACAGCTCCACCAACAATGCATTAGTGTCCCAGTTTTCCCGTATCCCCTCCAACATTCATCATTATTTTTTCCTGTCATCTTAGCCAATCTGACAGGTGTGTAGTGGTATCTCAGAGTTGTCTTAATTTGCATTTCTCTGATCAATAATGATTTGGAACACTCTTTCATATGAGTGGTAATAGTTTCAATTTCATCCTCTGAAAATTGTCTGTTCATATCCTTTGACCATTTATCAATTGGAGAATGGCTTGATTTCTTATAAATTTGAGTCAGTTCTCTATATATTTTGGAAATGAGGCCTTTACCAGAACCTTTAACTGTGAAGATGTTTTCCCAGTTTGTTGCTTCCCTTCTAATCTTGTTTGCATTAGTTTTATTTGTACAAAGGCTTTTTAATTTGATGTAATCAAAATTTTCTATTTTGTGATCAGTAATGGTCTCTAGTTCATCTTTGGTCACAAATTTCTTTCTCCTCCACAAGTCTGAGAGATAAAACTATTCTATGTTCCTCTAATTTATTTATAATCTTGTTCTTTATGCCTAGGTCATGGACCCATTTTGATCTTATCTTGGTATATAAAGTATTTCTTTAAAAATAAATGAAGGAAGTGGAGAGCAGACACAGCTTTCTGTGATCTCCTCTGACCTTCTCTCAAACCAACAGTAGATTAAGCCTCTGAACTGGTTTTGGAGTGACAGAACACACAAATTATCTGGGGTACAACATATTTCTAGAAGAAGATAACCTTGGAAGAACTTCAGAATAGGTCTGTTTCAATCAGGCAAGAGACAGTTTGCCAAAGCCAGACCACAGCACAAGAAGCTAGGGTGGGGATACAGAGCATTATGGGTCTGCCCACTGGGGAATTTTCTGCAAGCCTCTTAGTCTACTGGTTGCAGGCAGGGTGGTTTAACAGATTGGCCACAAGACACCCAAAAGGCAATACAAAAGGCAAATTGAGAGCTTCTGAGGTCGGGAAGAACATGGAACTTGGCTGCATTTACTCAGCACCTGAAGTCAGTCAGAAACACTGGCCCGAGGGCAAACTAAAATGTGTGTCATCCCTTTGCCTTGAGAGCAGATCTCAATCCTTTTTACAAAAAATGAGCAAAAAAGCAAAAAGATGTCTGACCATAGACAACTTTTATGGAGAAAGGGAACAGACCTCAAACCCTGAGATATTCCCAAAGGCAAATCAATTCCAGAAGAAGTCCCAAAGGATAATATAAGCTAGTCCCCATTTCACAAGTCTTTGTTGGAAGATTTCAAAAAGGATCTTAAAAGAGAAAAGAAAAATGGGGAAAGGAAATGGGATGTTTTCAATAAAGTTTGGAAAGGGAAAAACAAATTATCTGGAGAAAACTTTAAAAATATATTTGATAACATGGGGAAAGCATATAGCTTTTTACAAAATAGATATGAAAAAGAAACTAATTCATTAAAAACAGAATTTGTGAAATGGGAAAAAAATGCAATGACCAATACAATTCAATTGGATAAATACAAAAAGAGCTAAAAAAGCTTAACTGAAAAAAATAATGCACTAAAAATTAGAATTGAACAAATGGAAGAGAATTACTCAATAAGACTTCAAGAATTAGTCAAACAGAACCAAAAGAAAAAATAGAAGAAAATATGAAATACTGCCTATTAAAAAAAAAAACTGATCTGGAAAATATATCTAGAAGAGGCAATCTAAGGATTATTGGACTTCCTGAAAGCCATGATAAAAACAAGAGCCTAGCCATTCCTAGCCCAACTTTCTTTTTTTCTTTCTTTTTTTTTTAATTTTTATTTAATAATTACTTTATATTGACAGAATCCATGCCAGGGTAATTTTTTTTTTAACAACATTATCCTTTGCACTTTTTTCTGTTTAGCCATTAACTTTCAAGAAATCATAATGGTAAACTGCTCTTATGTCCTAGAATCTGAAAGTAAAATAGACATTGAAAGAATTCACCAGTGAGAGAGACCACAAAAATGAAAACTCTAAGGAACATCAGAACTATCAGAACAAGGGAAAAAAATGTTGCAAGCAGCCAAAAAGAAACAATTCAAATACAGGGGAGTCACAACTAGGATTTCCTAGGACCTAGCAGCTTCCCCCTTAAAGGATCAAAGGGCCTGGAATCTGACATTCTGAAAGGCAAAGGAACTTGGATTACAGCCAAGAATAAACTACTCAGCTAAACTGAGCATTATCTTTCAGAAAAGTAGATGGACATTCAATGCTACAAGTGAATTTCATTTATTTCTGATGGAAGTGAAATGAAATGAGAAATCCCTTCTGCCATTAAAGTTAACTGAATGAAACTTAAATATGGTTGTGATTCAACAAACAATGGCCTATAATCGTTGGCAATTGTGAGAATCAAATTTTACCTAGTTTTTTTTTCTGTGGAAACTTATGTTTTTTCTGCATCTACACTAAATACTGTCAAGTGCTTTTGTGTCATGGTATGATTTTTTTAAACTGTATACAGTTAATCCTTATTCACAAATTCCATATTTGCAAATTTTCCCAATTTCTAAAATCGATACTTGGAGCATTTTCGTAGTTTTTTGAGGGCATATGGAAAGCAACAAAATTTTGGTTGAGGTACAAGCTCCTTCAGGCGTGAGTTATAGTGCTGTTGGTTATAAGCTCAGTGGTAAAGAATTAACATTATAGTACATCCAGAAAAAAAGAATTATCTACATGAGGCTGCTCCAGAAATTGCAAAAGTAAATATGAACAAAGAAGGGTTAGAGGAACCTTTATTTCCTCTAGGAACATTGGCTCAATATTCCTAATTCAGTGTTCATAAGGATTACTTCACACAACTTAATTACCACAAATGATGAAAATTGATTATACTCATTTGTTAGATTTTCATAATATTTTTTACTTATAAGTATTTACATAATATAGATAATTTATATAATTATATATAGATAATATAGAAATGTTGTTTAGTTGATCTGCTATCCAGTAATGCTATATTTTAAGCAAAAGATAGACTATTTCTTAAATAGTGACTCAGAATATTAAGGTTGAAAAGCTGAATTGAGCAGAAATACTTGAGTAATTTTATAAGCCATTTTCCTTAGCTGTTTCTTGGCCTTTTCTTAATATCATGTTTTCAGTTTGATATCTAATAATTAGCCTTCCAGAGAGTTACATGATAGAAAAAATAAAAAATCTTAGAATCATTTAACTTCAGAATTAGAAGAGATTAGACCAATCCTCTCCCTAGAAATGCCTTAATCATCTCCGATAAATGTTTTCAACTTCTACTATGATGCGAACTCCTCTGTAATCCTTCTTCCATATTGTAATATATTCATACTGTAATCTATTCTTCCATATTCCATTCCTCAAATTTTTGAAGACAACTATGCAACCTCTTGCCTCAAGTCTTTTCCAGGATAAACATCTCTCTGGTTTCTTCCACTGGCCTTTAAATGGTATGGCTTTCATCCTTTTTTCCCTTCAAATAAATATAAGGTCATAGAAATTCAATATTGGAAGAGGGAGGGGGGCCCTAGAATTAATGTAGTCCCTTCATTTTTTAGATAAGCAAACATGACAAAGATCAGAAGGGCTCCATTTTTAAGCAAATGGTAATGGACAAAGCTAGATTTCCAACTTTTCAAATTGTAAGAACAAGCCTCTTTTATCTTTTAATACTCTACAAATTTGACCTCAGCAGAACCCAGTGGTAATAATAATATTTCTGCTCTTAGAAATTTATGTCCTTTTAATTTTGGGTTTTTTTTTTTTTGTTTGTTTGTTTCCATACCATACTGAAGATTCATTACATTAGCTATTGTCTAACTATACTTCCCTCCATCCCCCAGTTTGGCTTTTGCAAATTTTTTTTGAACCCATACTTTTTCCTTATTATAATACCATACATTTCGAGTTGGGAAGACCCTCATAAGATGTCTGGCTAGCCATTTTACTGAGGATAAAATAGACCAAGGGAAGAGGAGTTTTTCATCATAAATTTCACCTGTCATTCAATATCTTAGCTTTCTTTACTTATTATCTATAAATTTGAAAAACATTTATACTTTCATATTGTAAGGTCATAAATAGCTGTGACTAGGGCTGAAGGTGAACTTTATGATGTTCTACTAAAAGACCTTGCTCAAGATTGACATTGATCTTTGGGTATAATTGATTAGCTAGTTTAAGTTAATCTTTTTGCATCGTCCTTCATCCTATATCTCCATTTTGCTTATAAAGCACATCTGAGTTGAAGTAAAAGTAACTATATTAATATGAAAAATGTCAACTAATCTGGTCCCCTAAAAATTTGACTTGGCTTTGTGACCAAAAATAGGATATTTCCCCCCCTGCCCCCCTCATGCATATATTACATATGTATATATCTAAAAATTTAAAATTTGCGAGGGATTTCAGGCACTGTCTAGTGCAGACGATAGTGAAAGGGATTCTGTCCTCTGCTTGAAAACCTCTATGGAGAAAAAGCCTGCCCCTCTTAAAAGAGACAGTTCCGCTTTGGTATAGCTCTAATGTTGAGGTTTCAAATCAAATCAAAATGCAACTTTTGTCTGTTTTTCCTCATTTTGCCTTTTAGTGTGAGACAGAACAAGTCTTTTTTTTTTTTTTTTTTTTTTTTTTTAGAAAGCCCTTCTAGTGTTTGAATACCAAATCCCCTCTTGTTACCTTCATTTCTTCCCCTCCATATAGTCATAGATAGTCTCCCTTTCTGGATAGATAACAGATAGAGGAGCTGATAAAAGGAGAAGTTTTTTCTTGGCTAGATCTGGGATCTTTGTGTGAATATTCTTCTAAAGATGTATGCTGCAAATCATCTACCATTTTCCTCCCTATCAAATTATCTTCCATGATCTTCAGTAAATTCCCAATAGAAGATTTCGAGAGAGTTTGATAGATTTCTTGCTCTTTTTTAATGATTTATTGATTGTTGCATCAAGACCCAACATATGTTCAATCATTTGTCCATTGTGATATCTTTTATATTGTATCATGTACAAATAAAATCTTATGAAGGCATTAGGTATTCTGTGATACTTTGGGAGGAGAGATTGTAAATTATTGTTGAAGTATGTGACATTTTTTGATAATTATTTGTGAAGGAAAATTAGATTGTATGATGGGTCTAATTGTTTTAGTTTAGTAGTGGAAATGTTCTGATATTATAAGACAACTAATTTTTGTTGTTAATGGCTTGATAGGTTCTCTCCCTCCCGCACCAAGAAAAAAAAACTTATATGTGAAATCTGCATGGGATTTATTTTACTTTCTGGCACTAATAACCTATTTGTTTTATCATTCATTTTCATTTCTCTAGAGATTTAACTCTATACTAAGTGTAAGTGTTTACATATATATGTCTTTACATTTTTAATATTTTTTACACACACACACATACATACACAATCAATTTCTCCAAATTTGTTTTTTAATGAGTTTTCTTCTATACTTTTCCAAGCTGTTTGCTTTTCCCTTTCAAACTTCTGTGAAGTTTGTCCTGTAAAGCTCAAATTTCTTGTCACCATTTTTCTTCTCTCTCTTTTAAGATCTTTTTTGAGGTCTTCTAAGAGCTTCTAAGAGCCTTTTGAGTTTGGGACCAGTTCATACCCCCCTTTTGAGGTTTAACATTTAGACATTTTGTTATTGCTGTTTTCTTCTGGATTTATGTTCTGATCTTCCCTATCACCATAGTAGCCTTCTATGGTCAGAGCTCTTTTTTTTTTTTTTTGTTCATTTTTAAAAGTTGAGCTTTGGACCAAGGACATAGGGGAGATTATCTGCCAGGCTTTATTCCTCCTCCTCTCCCCCCCCCCCCCTTTTTTTTTTTTTCTTTTTTTTTTTTTTTTTAATAAAGCAGAGGGACTGGAGCCTTTCACTGACTTTGTTCCATGCTGAGGACAGTTGTGCTATACAGGTTTTCTCAGTGTGCTGGGTTAGGGATTAAGCCTATGCTTAGTCTGGCTTGCTGTATTGGTTTTTGGGTAGCTCACAGTTTGCCTTCTGTGGTTGCCTTGGAGGTCTCACAACTGACTGTTCATCCTCTGGCTCTGTGAACAAGGACAGAGTAGCCAACACTGCTATAGTTTGTGTAAGAGCACCCCAATTCCCTGCTGCAGACAGTGCTTGCCCTGAGGGTCCCCCCTTGCTCAATTCAAGCAGACCTTTCCTGCAGTCCCTCCAAGATATCTTATGTTGGAAAATTATTACACTCTGAATGTGAGTTCTGTCGCTCCGAAATCCATTTAAGAGGCTGAGGGAAGCTGGGGAGAGCTCAAACAATGTCCTGGCTTGTCTCTGCCATTTTGGCTATTTCCCTTTATCCCTTTCTTTCCCCCCATTTTAAATAACATGATTTGAAATTATTGTTAAAGGGAAAGTTTTCAAGTGAGGCTCTTAATAGGAGAAATATGTACTCTTGACTTTTCCATACATGCCTGGTATTTTGGACTTTTATTAGTTTAAAATGATTCAGCTATTTAGTATATTCACAATGTGTTTGCTCTTGTTACAAGTATGTTTTTTTGTTGGACTTATTTGATGCCTAAAGAGAAAATAACTTAGTTTTAGAAGGGAATGTTCCAGTTTACAAATTATTTGACATTGTTAACTTTTAAAGTAACTGAAGGTAATTTAAATTGAGAAATTTAAATTTTTTCTTTTTGCTATTTTTCATGGAATTTGTTTTAAAATGGTATAATAAACATACAGTTGTTTAGGCATAGTTAATGTAATTATAAAAGGAAATATGATTCTTCATAATGAGAAGAAATCATTATAGAACTTTAGATTATATAAGTTACGTTGCAAATTATTAATTTCCATTCAATGAAATGATGAAAAATTGTGGAGACAGGACTTTTATGACTTTTTGACATTATTAAAGAAAATCATCAAATCAAAATATCCTGATTTTGAGTGTGAGTGTGTATGTATTTTAGTATTCACTATTTTAAAGTATTGACTTAAGCCAAATATTTGACTCCAAAGGACAAATTATGAAAATTATAGAAAAGTTCCTAATATATATGTGTATTGGGGGGGAGGAACTTTACTTCCTAATGATTGAAGTTATCTAAAATTGGAAGGAGCTCTCTTGAGACAAGATAGGGTTCAGGGATTCTATAAGAAGATGAAAGATTATCTACTTGGTAGCATTTTTTTCCCTGAGGTACAGGCTCCATTACAAGTTGGATTTAACTCAAGGTTAAAGGGGGCCTAAAAGGTCTGTTGTGTTTCTGTTTCTTCCAAGTAATAGTGTTCTCAACTTTTTTTTTTTTTCCCAGTGCTGTCATCAGAACCATATTATCTATATTTGTAATTTATTTTCTGTTCATGTAATGCGCAAATTAAAACTGTTTGCAGAACTACATCTTCTGAATTACAGTACAGTGCTCATTCTACTTCCTGAATTATTATAATACCTACTAAACTGGTTTGTCTATCTCCTCCAAATCCAACCTGTTCTTGGATTCTTGATTCTGTCATTTTTCTTATATAACACCTATGGTACAGACTTCTCATACTTAAAAAAGTACTCACTCTTAATCTAAACCAACACCTACCTTTTTAACACACATATTTTAGGTTTTATTTCCGTTAACTAAATTCTAAGCTTGTAATACTTTATTGTTGAATCATTAAAAGAGACTTTACAAGTAACACAGAAATGAGATGTGTTTTCCTTGCTTCATTTTTAGTCACCTACAAAAGCTGTCTATAATGCTAGACATTGGAATCATCCAGAGTCAGAAGAGCTCCCAGCCCCGCCAGTATTGAAAACTCAGAGTGTCGCAGTAAGTAGCCTGCATTTCTTAACCTTTGTGTTCATCTTAAATAGTGGCATAGTGGCCTCATCATATCATGTTGTTTGAAAAATAAAAGAATAGAAAGCAAATTTTTTTTCAATAGTATTTTATTTTTTCAAATATTTATAAAGATAGTTTTCAATAGAAATCAAATTTTAAAAGAAATTTGGAAAGTTATACTATAATTCAATATAGTATCATTCAAGTCTGAAAAAAATCTAAGAATGAGTACTTATAGCTTGATTTAGTGACATCTTTTTAATTACATCATTGTTGATTCCATAAAATTTCTCAAGACATTGTGGGAACCTGGAGATACTGAATGTCTCTCCTAATTGGGCAATTTTTCATTTGCAGTACCATGAGTGTATTGAAAACAGACTTTCAGATATGAAATAATTCTGTTTACAGCATCAAGAATTAAATAATTTAAATTGAGAATCATTTTTTCTATTTATTGGAATTTTGTTTTAATTTTTTGGTAATACATTCTTCCATATGGTAAATTATGCTTTTTACATCTCAGTAATAGTGGCTTAATTCCAAGCTAATTCAGGTTGAAACCTGTTTGCAAAGGACTGTGTTGATAATTATTTTGTTCAGAAAGAATAATTCATGTGTTCTCTATCTGAAAATTAATGTTTCAACATTTATAACAGGATTGAAGCTATTCAGAACTCTTAAAATATGCATTATTCTTCGTAGTTGCCATTTCTGGCTGAGGTGTGGGGTTTTGTTGTTGTTTGTTTTTTGTTTTTAAATAGGTTTTATCTTTTCCCCTTCCTTTCAGCTTTCACTTCTTCATATAGTTGATAGGTCTTTTCTATGGCAGCTCTTTGTTACCCCTTCTAATTTGCTACTTCTAATCTGTTATGGGCTTAAACCAAATAACCAAAATAAGACTATATAGGTTCTGAGTTTAAGGGCCGTTCCTTAATAAAGTGCATGAGCTTTATGTAGTGCATGGACTTTATAACATCTGTTTTAGCTGCTCAGAGGCCTTTTTTGCTTCCTGTTTCTCTGCTGCTGTGTTCCAGATGGGTGAGATTGCCGGATAAATAAGTTCCGGATAAGTGTGGTGTTAACTCTATATGTATGTACATGCTTAGAACAGCTAATTTAATACCTTTTTATTAATAGGTGAGGCTTTCTTCAAAGGAGGCAATTCAGAGAGATGATGGAGTTTTTAAGGCTCCTGCACCACCACCCAAAGTAATAAAAACTGTGACGATACCTACTCAACCCTACCAAGAAATAGTAACTGCATTGAAATGTAGGAAAGAAGACAAAGAAGTAAGCAGATGTGTATGATTTTGTTTTAGATGAGGAATTTTTTGAATATAGATATTCATTGGCCTTATTTTTATTAGAAATACTGATTTGGTACCCTGAATAGAAGCAATCATGAAACATGTAACTTGTCTTTCATCTTTCATTATTTTATAAAATGTTTTTTTCTGCTTTTGAAGTATTTTATAAATCAGTTTATAAAAATTCTCCAAGTAATATGTTATGCAACAAAATTTTTAGATCCAATGTTGTGTATTGTTAAATTTGTTTTAATTGAAAAAGAAACCAACATTTTCTTCCAGTTATACACTGTTGTTCAGCATGTGAAGCACTTCAACGATGTAGTGGAATTTGGTGAAAATCAGGAGTTCACTGATGATATTGAGTATTTGTTAAGTGGCTTAAAGAGCACACAGCCTCTAAACACACGTTGCCTTAGGTAAGTGACAAGTATTCTAGAAAAAAACTTTTTTTTTCCCTTCAGAGTACTTTACTTTTAAAAGAATTGTACAAAATAGGGATAACAATTAGAGAGAATTTTTAGTTTTACAGCTACAAGCTTTTGACCAATTACTTCAAAGTATGCTGTGATGATAGCAAGTAGCCTGCAAGTTAAATTGATTGGTCAAGAGGTAACTCTTCTAAGTCTTGTTCCTTACACTAATTAGATATGAACAAGTAATTTAACCTGTTAACTCAGTTTCTTTAGTTGTAAAATAGGAAGATAAATTGGGAGAAGGAATAGAAAGTTCTTTATAAACCTTTAAGTATACAAATACTATAATCAGACATTATTTTTCAGGATATTAAATTTTTAAATAATTTTCTGTTCTTACAATAGCTAATTTTAGTTTATTTTCTAAAAAATAATTGAATTTTGGAATGTTAAATTTTTAAATAATTTATTTTCTAGACATTTTCTCAAAGCAAATGTTTTCCTTTTTGTAATTGAAAAGTAGATCAGTTAATATTGCAATTCTTAGATAAATGACTAGATTTATGATTAGATTAAATGAAATATTCTTCACTATGGTGGTTAAAAAGAATAGCACATATAACTTTCTACATTGAAATATTGTCCACATAACACAATGATTCCACATTTTGAAATTAAAAACCCATTCATTTAAAACATTTCATTAATTATTCCAATACTTTGTGGGGGAAGGGGTTAATAGGATAGTTGACTTTTTCTTTATTGGGAATTCAAAACATACAGAGCCCAATTTAGGCTTGTTATAAGTAGATTCTTGTGATTAGAACAGTCTCAAAGTGAAAACGGTACTATCCCTTGGAGGTAGTTAGTTCTCTCTCACTGGAGCTATTGAAGCAGACATAAAGAGAATTGTTGGTCAGGTTCTGCTTGTTTAAAACTGGATGGCTTGGGAGATTCTATATTTTATATTCACTTGCCTTAGCAGTTTTACCTCTAACTCACCAATGGTAGACACCAAAAAGCAGTCAGCCCACTGCTTTTTGTAACTTCACATTACTACTCTAGCAATGCACAGTTTTCTGGGACCCACTTGGAAATAAACATAGAATGAACCTCACATTAGGTTCTGGAACTGATGAGGAAAGGAAGCCAGCATATTTAAGAATCTGTTTTGACTTTTGGACAATCAGAACTTTGCCAGTGGAGAAACTTTGGCATAATTGATTTAAGGCCAGAATTGGACCCTAGGAAAGCCATATCTAATACTATTATCAGATATACTACTGAGAATCTTTGTTTCTGTAGTTACACTATCCAGTTAAGCAAATCAGTGGAATCTTTTTTGCATTGACATTAGTAAAATACTCATTCCTGCTAAACTTTACCCTTATGTGTACTAAATGTCTACCAATTCATAAGTTTAGAAAACAGCCAAAGTAAATTGCAATCATCTTAACTCATCAAACATTTTTATTAGTCGTGTTCTTATACCTGGATACAAATATATTTTAAATTTAACATAGCCATGTAAATTAGAAATGATAGAGTGTGCATGTAATAAGCACTTATGCTGCCTTAATGCTTTTGTTCCTTCTCTCCTATTAAGAGCAACTTCTTTTGATGTCCAGAAACAGGAATTAAACAGAAAATAATAAAGGGAAGGGAGATAGTAGTCAAGGATCACTCCCTAGCCCATTTTTCATACTAGACAAAGAGCAGATCTTTTAACATGATAGTCTTCCTTGTTTGACTTCTGAGTTAGCATGATTTTGCCTACTTTTTCCAATCTGTACAGGAACAAAAAAAATTTCCCTTCAATTTAGTTGAAATACAGATTTAAAGAAATTCTCTCCCTACTTTCCCTGAAGAAATGATCCCAGTTACAAGTAATGCATTGTGTGTGTATGGCACAGAATGTTAGGCTTGTAATTAGGAAGACCTAGGGAAGTTATTTACTCTGAGAAAAGGTCCTTTAACTAGTATAATCATAAGAAAGTCTTAATATATAGATACTAAGATGCAAGATATAGAAAGATTTCAAATAGCCAGCTTTATATGAGCATAGTGTTAATTCTTTAGTTTGATACTGTTCTATTTCATTTAATTTGATTATAACAGGTAAAGCTATTGCTTGATTTTACTTACTTTATGACCTAGTCATATGTAGTCAATGCATGTCAAGCCAGGAGAATATTTTGTTAACAGATCCATTACATAGTAAAATTCAGGTGAAGTAATTTCTTCTTTTTTAAATTACTTTTACTTTTAAGAGTTCAGTTCAGTAAATGGTAATTCAACCCTGCCCATAAATAACTTCTGACTTAATGGGGATAGAGAGGGATCATCCTGATTTGAACAATAGGGAATAAATAGACCAATTTTACTGTAATGCTCTGGTAAGTGTAGCATAGTTCAAAAAAAAAAACTAAACTAAGAAAAATAGCACTTGGAAAGCACTTATGATCAGAACATAGAATTAGGCTTGGAAAGAGACCTCTTGGGAATGAGATTGAAGCATCCAAAATATATTTTGTGTTCATTCACATAAAACACAGTGTACTACAGTGAAAACATATTGCTGGGTTTGTATTGAGAGGCCTTGAATCAAGTCCTGCTTTGCTAATTTTTTTTCAATTATCTTCTGGGCCTTTGACACATCACTTAAGCCTCCAGTCTCACTGAAATGTATTATTCACTGCAACTATTTATATATAGCTTTACCCACATACATAATGCACCCAGTACATATATTCAGTAAAGACTTGCATTTTGTTCATTCAGAACATGGTTTTTGTTTTGTTTTTAATAATCAGTAAATCAGAAGTTAATACTGTTGGCTACACATACATCATTTTCTTACAGTGTTATTAGCTTGGCCACTAAATGCGCCATGCCCGGTTTCCGAATGCACCTGAGAGCACATGGGATGGTAGCCATGGTTTTTAAAACACTGGATGATTCACAGCACCACCAGGTATGATGATTTTCTAGGGTCTTTAAAGGTTATTTGTTTTTAACAAATTTTTAAATTTTGAGTTCTAAATTCCCTCTCCTCTGGTAGTTTCTCATGGAAACATTTATTTCTTGAAATTATATTTATTGTAATTATCTGATTGAAAATATTGAAGCTTGGTACTTATAATTTCAGTTCATCTGTGTTATTAAAAAAATTCTGAGTAATTGAAAATGTTTTCTTAAGTATATTTTCCATTTTTCTTTTTATTTTCCTAATCTGTATTTAATATTTAATGCTTAAATCTGAAAGCCCTGTACTATATTTCTTATGATTGGTAAGATGTTCTGAGAAATTATTTTTTCTAATGCAGTTAAGTGCTAGTAGTAAAGAGAGAAAGTGATCTGGAAAATAGTCCTAGTGACTGAATGTGGCACAAGGAATTGCTAAATGCAAATAGAAGATGATTAGACTTAGGCAAAGATTTATATGTAAACAATAATGGAGTTTTCCTAGTTATCTTTTCCTTCCATATGCTCTACTATCCACAAAACCAAGTGGTCTGGTAGGTTTATTGTATTGTAGAGTTGAGTCAACGTTGGTATGTTTACATTTGTATAAACCGTGTTAGAATTTTGATTTAGAAGTTGATTTTAACTAGAATCCATTTTGTTGTTATCATCATGCTAAAATCTACTTATGTTTTACTACCATAGTTAATAGTTTAGTAGTAACTAATTAAACTTGCCTTTTACTTTGCATCTTTCCAGTAATTAAATTATAGTTTTGTTACATGATCCTTGATCTGCAAAAAGATGAGACTACATACTAAACTAGGACATACCACATTTTTGTAAAAGTGCCTGTTTTTTTTTTTTTTTCCAACTAAAAATATAGTATAGGTTTTTTTAAAAAAAAAAAAGTAGGGATGGAATTTGTTAATTTAGTTGTATTGTTTTGTCCAGTTTGAGAGGGTTATTCTTGAAAATTTGATTAAAGACCAAAACAATTCAGAGAAGATCAAGTGATAATGAGGTCTATACAAGCAGACTGCTGTATTCATAAGACAAAATTAGGTGTTAGGGAATATGGCATAATAGTTAGAGAGACAGTCTTAAAGTCAAAAAACTGGAGTTTGAATCTCACATCTGCATTGGCTATGCTGTCATGTTCAAATCACTTAACCTAATGTGTAAGATGAGATAATGTGACTTGGTAAACTGTTTAAACATTATATGTCTATGATTTTTTTTCATCCTTAAAAGTTTACTTTGAAATGGATAAATTTGTTTTATGAATGTGCTGTAGTGCAGAGGTGTTATAAGTTCAATGACATTGACATGATATTTCCTAATCTCATTTTAATCTAATTGGGACTGAATCTGGAGTTGCACTATATTTATTATAAAAGTTGATTCTCATACTCAGTTAATTTCAACTGAATAATATATTCCCTCTGAGGTAATTAGTGTTAAGTGACTTGCCCGGGGTCATACAACTAGGAAGTGTTATGATGTCTGAGGGCAGATTGGAATTTGGGTCCTCCTAACTTAAGCTCTATCCACTGCACCACCTAGCTGCCCCTGAATAATAATTTTTTAATAATTTCTGGTCCAGTGATTTTAATCATAAATTTGTTTATGCTTAAAAGACTTTAGCTACAAGAAAATCATTACGGCTTCCTGATTTGTTTAGTCATATGTTTACGTCTTAAGTAGTAAGTTTTAAAAGGTCAAGATTTGAAGAGTAAGGTTGCTGAAACAATGCTATATTTTCTTAGAATTGTAGCAAACTCTTCAAGTCTACACCAACAGATGAATATATTTTAGGGCTAAAAGGTCTGTAAGTGTATGTCTATTAAGAGCAGAATTTCATTCTTAGGAGATTGGCTATCCTGTGATGAATTCTTTTGGTCAGTGTAAGTAATGAATCTTTGGTGGCAGCTAGGTAGTGCAGTGGACAGAGCATCAGGACTGAAATCAGAATGACCTATGTTCAAATCTAGTCTCAGGCACCTTAACAATTCCTAGTTGTGTGACCCTAGGCAAGTCACTTAACCCCAATTAACTCAGCAAAAACAACAACAAACAAACAAAAAAGCAAGCAGTGAATCTCCTAAAGTCAAATGTTTAGGAAGTACTCACACCAGTAAATTCCTTAGTACTTAATATTTTCACATTCTCAATTATTTTAAATTAATTTTTTTCTCTCGTGAGATGAAATGTGCCATGCAGGATAGAGGAGACCAGCCTTAAAGTCAAAAAGAGCAAGGCACTTAAGCTGAATGCATTTCTTGACCTGAATAGAGTTCTCTATATTAATAAAATCATAGATCTAAGCCTTAGCCAAAAAAAGTTTTAGTTTTATGCAAACTGTTAAAGCTTTAGTGTAATTGTTGAGTTCATTTGAATTTTTCCGTGTTTTTCTTTTGGTGTTTCCTCTTGACAATACAGCTGTTATGTTCATGTGGCATACCTTTGTTAGACTTTCCGTAATTAATGATTCAATGTTTTATTTCCAATTTTTTGCCATTACAAAAAGTACTGCCTTATACACACACACATTTTTGATGTATTTTGTGTGTGTGTGTGTGTGTGTGTGTATACACATATACACACAACCCTACCTTATACCTCAAAAATGTCAGTGTAAAAATATGAGTTTACATATTTGTTTACATACATGTTTCTGCATTGTCCCAGCTAAATTGTAAGATTCTTGAGGATGCAGCCTGTATTAGATTCCCCAAAATACCTGAACAGAGTCATGTACCCAGTACAGGCATTTATTGAATTTTTGTGGAATGTGAACATCCTGGGTAGTTTGAAGACAATAAATTGTTTAGGAATTTGTGAAACCTAATGGGTTCTCTCCTGTAACACATTCTTTTAAGCTCATTTTACTGTCACATTTATCTTCACTTTTTGTGCTCCTCCCTGGCAACAACAAATTAATACTAAGCTAGTTAAGCCCTTTAAAGTTAATTGCTGTGAAATATAGTCATTTGAGCAGAAGGACTTTTAAGAACTTACACTATTAGAATGCTGCTTTCTCTGATGTCTTGTCAATATATGATACTTGAAATTAAGAATGGTGGTTGGGAAGAGGTAATGTTTCAAATAAAGAATCTGGCCATTAATGCATATAGTGTAAATGGGTCACTTAGCCTTAGTGAAGGTCTTCTGAAACCATAAAACATGTTTATAAGATCAATGACTTATAATATATTCTTTACCTTATTTTTATATAACTGATCATATTTAAGTGTAATCCAAATGTGTTTATTTCATCCATTCAATAAATATGGTATGCTAGGAACTTGAACATCATTGCAATAAAAATTCTGGTTACTTATTAAGTAAAATTAATCATTGTTTTATGTAAATCAGTTTAGTCTTTCTCATATTTTCAGAATATTGACTTTATAAAATTAGAACTTTTGGCTCATTTACCCAAAACGTGACATACTACTTACAGCCTTTTTCTTTCTTTTACTTTCTTTTTTGTTTGTTTTTGTTTTCAAAGAATTTGTCCCTTTGTACAGCAGCTCTTATGTATATACTAAGTAGAGATCGTTTGAATATGGATCTTGATAGAGCTAGTCTAGATCTTATGATTCGACTTCTAGAGCTGGAACAAGATGCTTCATCATCAAAGTTATTGAATGAAAAGGATATGAACAAAATTAAAGAAAAAATCCGGCGACTTTGTGAAACTGTACACAACAAACACCTTGATTTGGAAAACATTACGGTGGGTCTTCCTTAAACTTTATTTAAATTGACACCCCTGTATAGAGAAATTGTTTGATGATTGTTCATGAAATTAAACTTTGCCCCCATTATGTTTATAAAAAGAAATAACAAGTGGAAAGAGTCTAGGAACTGGGGGGCAAGATGTGTGTTGTATTCTTGTTTATGCTGTTAGTTTTGTGATAATTGGTACCTGTATCATCAAAAGAATGGGTTTGGCTAATAAGAGTAACTCGCTCATATTGTTAGAATGTTTTTCTTACTCCAATTGCATTTAAATTAATATCTCATTAAATAAAATTTTCTTACCATAATATTTCTGAGGTAGGTAATACAAATAATTCTTAGGCTTTTGTTAAAATAATGCTGTGTTCATTGCTTGTTACACATAAGTTACTCTGAATAAGTTGTTTTAAAATATATAATGATCTGTCAAAGTCGTCATAGACTTTCAGAATATTTTGAAGTGTTAACATTGATACAGATATGATGAATTATTACTAGTATTTACATGGTACTTTAAGATTTGAAGAATGCTTTTTGAATATTACCTCATTTTTTCCCCCTCACCACAGTTCTGGGAAGTAAGTACCATTATTATTCCCTTTATATATTTTAAGGAACTGAGGCAGATATAAAGTTTTTGACTGGATCACAAAATTAATATAGATAAGGCCATATTTGAACTCAGGTCTTCCTGATCCCAGGACTAGTATTCTATTCACTTTACAATCCAGCCAATATCTGTAGAAATTTAAGAAGCCTAATATAATATTGCTAAATTTACTCACAACATGAAATGAGTTTGTAGCTGCTATATATTAAGATATGGCTCTCCTCTTTAGTCCCCTTACATTGGTATAATTGATTTATTAGTAGTAGAAATTTTCTACATATTTCTGTGATTCATTTCAAATTATTTAACTTGGACAAATTTTTATTTTAGGAAACATTCGGGTTTTGTTTCCCTCACTTAGGAAAAATCAGAGGCTTTAAATATTGGTATAAATAGTGGAGTGAGAAAATGTATAATTGAAATAAGCATTTACTATCATTTACTGGTGGTTGCCAAAAAAGTTTAAATTAGTAAATGTAGAAACGAGCCCAAGTGGTATATTAATGGCTCTACATACCTTTGTTTAAAAGATTTGTACTCTTGGGGGGAGGGAGGGAGGGGAAAAAACGAAACATAAGTGATTGCAAGGGATAATGCTGTGTAAAAATTATCCTGGCATGGATTCTGTCAATACAAAGTTATTATTAAATAAAATTAAATTTTCAAAAAAAAATAAATAAATGAAAGGTAATTCAGTTTACAATTAAAAAAAAAAGATTTGTACTCTTATTATATTAAAATTCTTGTGATATATTTTAAAGTGGTAGCTATACCTTATGTGCTTGTAATTTATGGTTCTTGTTTCCATGTCTTCCCTCCCTTCCCCCCCTTTTTCCTTTATATTTAGACTTGCATTTATCAACTTTTTTTTTTTTAAACCTCTCCTTGCCCCCATTGGGGGAAAAAGATCCTTGTAAATAATTGTGTGGTCAATAATGATAATGATAGACTAGCTAGCACTTATAGTGCTTTAAGCTTTATTTAAAAAAATAAAATTTGTACTATCATTTGATCCACAAAAGGCCATGTGAGGTAGGTGCTATTATTATCCCTATTTTACAGATGAGGATACTGAGGCTGAGAGTGGTTAAGTGACTTGCCTAGGGTAATTCCCACATTGACCACCTCCAAAAAATAATATGTCTCATTCTGCACCCTGAGTTCATCACCTCTTTGTGAAGAGGTGGGTAGCATGCTTCATCATCAGCCCTCTGGAATTTTGGTTGGTCATTGAGTTGATCAAAATTCTTGTCTTTTAACTTTTTCTTTATAGTGGTGTTGTTATAGTTTAAGTTGTTCTCCTAATTCTGCTTACTGTGCTCTCATCAGTTCATATGAGTCTTCCCAGGTTTCTTTAAAACCTCCCCTTCATTTTTAATGGCATAATAATAATCATTACATTCATATTTTTATTCAGGTATTGCACAATTGTTAGGTATTCACTTAGTAGCCAATTCTTTGCTCCTACCAAAAAAAATCTATTATACTTATTTTGTACATATAATCCTTTTCCTCTTTCTTTGATATTTTTTGGGGGAGGGACCTAGAGACCTATTACATAAGTATACAGTTGGGTAACTTTGGCTTTATAGTTGCAAATTCATATTCCTTTTTTTTCATATAATAGAAATTCCATTTCTTATATTTATTTTTTCTCCTAAATTACTATATTGATGATCCATAATATGTCTCACATAAATAAGACTCCTCACTTGACAGTTTTAAAAAACCACCTTGATCTGCTGAATGACTTGATGTTTTGTTTGGTAGAGGAACCTGTAACATAGACTTCAGAGTGAGAAAGGAAAACTAATATTGAGCGTTTATCTTTACTGAACCCTTGTATTCTTTATTACCATTGTATTTTAAGGCTGTATGATAAGCCCATTGATCGCTACCTTCTCAGCTTTATGTTCCAACATAGATATTTAACAATTCCTGTTTCTTGGGCCTGCTCTCTAAGCACTTCATTGATATATGCTCAGAAATCTTTAGAATTAGAAGATAAAAGACCTCAAAGGACAATTCAGCTTAGATCAAACTAGTGTTGGTGTTTTCCCTAGGCCTAAGGGTTTGGAAGATATTGTGTCAGTGCAGATGGTATAACCTAGTGGTCTTCCATCTTACTGGGAGACTGTAAATAATGACCCCTAATACAATCATCCATGTTTCTGTTTTCAAAAAAATATCTCCACCTAACTTTCCATAGGTGTGGAAATGTACCCTTCTGCTTTTGATTCTTCCATCCCAACTAGTCTGAATAAAGTTTGGCATAGTCCCAGATTTGTTGAGGTTGGCATTTCTGTAGCTTTTAAGTCAACCTTTTGCCTCGTTTCTTGGCGTTCTGGACTCCTTCCAGTTTAATGCTGTTCTTAAAATGTGATGCCCAAGGCATCCAAAAGAATGAGTCTCTTACCTTATTCTAGGACACTATGGCATTTCTTAAGATTGCATTACTTTCTTGGCTGTAATATCCCATTGTTAACTTATATTCAGCTCCTAGCTCACTAAAATCCTCAGATCTTTTTCAAATGGAGTACTGCCTTACCATGTTTCTCTCTCTCTCTCTCTCTCTCTCTTTTTTTAATAACGGTGACAATGATTTATTAGAACACTTTATATTTATTTCAACTGAAATTTAGTTCCATATACTAGCTTATTTCAAGGTATCTTAGAATCCTGACCTTGTTGTGTCTTTTTGCACTTATTAGCCCAGTAGTCTGTTGCACAAAGTGATGAAATAAGAGCTTTGCACTAGAATTTTTTTTTGTTGTTGAATTGCTTGCTAAAATCTTTGGCAAGTTTTTTGTACCTCTTTTATGTACAGACAAAAAAATAAAACAAAAAAAACCCGAAAAATAAAATGTTAAAGTATGCTGTAATCAGCATTCAGATGCATGTTTTACTTTTCTGGAGTTGGGTAGTATACTTTATCATTAGTTATTGGTAGTTGATTACCATATAATATTGCTGTTACTGTATATACTGTTCTCCTTGGTTCTTCTTACTTCACTTTGTATCACTTCATCTAAGTCTTGCCAGATTTTTCTGAAAGCATTCATTTATAGCACAATGGCATTCCCTCATAATCAGATAGCATAGCTTGTTCAATCATTTTCCAATTAATAGGCATCTCCTTAATTTCTTGTTCTTTGCCACCACAAAAAGAGCTGCGATAAAATATTTGTGTACACATAGAACTTTTTCCTTTTTAAATCTCTTTGTGATACAGATTTAATAATGATATTGTTGGGTCAAAGAGTATGTACATTTTCATTGCACTTTTGGCATAGTTTCAAATTGATCTCTAAAACGCTTGGATCTGTTCATAACCACCACCAAGTGTTCCAAATTCTCCACATCTCTATTAACATTTTGTCATTAGCCAATGAGGTGGTATTTCAGAGTTGATTAATTTTCGTTTCTTTAATCAATAGTGATTTAGAATATTTTTTCATATGATTACACATGACTTTTGTTTTCTCTCTAAAAACTGCCTTTTCATACTCTTTGACCATTTATCAATTAGTAATCTTATAAATTTAATTCAGTTCTGTTTTCTTTATCAGAGAAATTTACCCCTTCCCTACCTGTTTTTCTTATAATCTTGACTTGTATTGGTTTTGTTTGTGCACAAACTTTTTCACTTAACGTAATAATAAGAATTACTCTATTTTATTTTATATCTAGTAATGCTCTCTTTCTCTTGTTTGGTTATAAACTATCCTGTGCTTTCTTTTATGGCTAACTCATGTAGTTCACTCTGCTATTTGCTTCCATTTTTGGGGTGAGTTCATATCATTTTCACAGTTATGATTACTATTTCCCTCCAGCCTACTTTTTCCTTTTTATTCTTTTTCTTCTCTAATACTGTCTCTTTCAAAAGTGTTTTGCTTCTGGCCATTGTCTCACCCAGTCCACCTTCCATTCTATTAGTCCTTCTCTTGTCCTTTTCCCTCCTACTGTTATACTCACTTTGAGCCATTTCCAGTGAGAATAAGGTTCATATTGGCGATCACACTCCCATCTTTTGCTCTAGTATAAAACTCTTTCACAACTTTATATGAAATAATTTACCCCACTTTATCATCCTCTTTCCCAGTGCTTCTCTTTCTCATCCTTTTATTTTTGGGAAATATGTTGCTGTCATAATCATATCTGTGCCCTCTGTTATTGTAAATTACACCTGACTTCCCTAATAATGAGAAAGAAATTAACAAATATTATCTTTCCATGTAGAATTGTTCAGCATAATCTTATTGAATCTCTCTCTCTCTCTCTCTCTCTCTCTCTCTCTTTTTTTTTTTTAATGCGTCTTTAGAAGTCTTACATTTGAAAACCGCATTTTCCATTCAACTCTGGTCTTCTTATCAGTAATGCTTAGAAAGGCCTCTTTTATATTAAATGTCCTTTTTTTTTCCTTGTAAAAGATTAGAATCAGTCCTTGTAGATAGACTACTCCATTGCCTTCCAGAATATCTAATTGTAAGCCTCTAATTCTAAATTGGACTCTAGCTTCACAGTGTTTTTCTCCTTGATGTGGGAGTTCTGGAGTTGTTTGTAATAGAAGTTTTTATTTTAATCCCGAGATGTGGTAAGTGTATTCTATGTCTGTTTTACCTTCTGTTTCTGGGATATTAATTAGGATAGTTTTCTTTGATAATTTCTTGAAAGTTAATATATAGGCTCTATATTTGATCATGTCTTTCAGATTGTCCAAAATTTATTAAATTCTCTCTCTGTACATTTTCCAAATGATCTGTTTTTCCAGTGAGATTTACATTTCCTTCAAATTTTTTTTCTTTTGATTTTATTTTTTTGTTTTTTGCTGTCTTGTGGAATTATTAGCATTGGCAATTCTAGTTATTAAAGAATTATTTGTTGAACTTTTGTACCTCCTTTTCTATTTAGTTGATTCTTCTTTTTAAGAACTTCTCTTAAATGAATATTTGTATACCTTTTTTTATTTGGCCAATTCTTTTTAAAGAATTCTCAGTAGATTTTTTGCCTTTCTTACCATTTGACCTTATTCTATTTTTTTAAGATGTTATTTTCTTCCATAGATTTTTGTACTTCCTTTATGAAGCTGTTTGTTCTTTTCTTGCTCTCCTTTCCTCCTCTCTTTCCTAGTCTTTCCTCCACTTCCTGTTTTAATTAAGCTCTTCTAGGAATTGCTTTTGGCCTTCAGACCAGTTCGTTCCCATTTTTGAGACTTTGCATGTAGCCCTTTTAACATTGTCTTTTCCTGAACTTGGGTTTTGCTCTTTTTGTCACCCTAGTAACTTTCTAAGTCAGGTTCTTTTTCTACTGTTGTTTTCTTACATTTTTCAACCTATTTCTTGAGACATTTAACATTTAAGAAAGTAAGAAAGGGTCCCCTGTAATCTTCTGACTAGTTGTCCAGCTTTATTATCTTCTGGGAGCAGACAGCTACAAATCACAACTTTTCAGCAGCAGATAAGTTTATTTTTACAAAAAGGGAGAAAAATAGATAAAATGTGCATGAGGAAAAACTTTTTTTTGGCGGGGGGGGGTAACTTGTAAGTAATGAATACAAATGAGTGTTCACACAGAATGGGTTGTATTTTTCTTTTTCTTTCATTAAACCTTTTCTTCCCTTATCATTCATTCTGTTTAACATTAGTAATATTTTATTGTGTCATTTCATGCAAATGTTATCTTGCATTTATTTTAGTCTGTATCAGTAATAATTATATATGAAAATTGTTGCTAAAATACTGTGCATTAACAATAAATTCTAACTTTCAGACAGGACATTTAGCAATGGAGACATTATTGTCACTTACTTCAAAGCGAGCAGGAGACTGGTTTAAAGAAGAATTGCGCCTTTTGGGTGGTCTTGATCATATTGTAGATAAAGGTATGGTAGACATAAATTTTCTGTAACATTTAAAATCTTAATTAGGACCAATCTACAAAGGAATGTTTGTCACGTTGACTCTGTAAAAATTTGGTGTTTGTTTTTTTAAAACAAACTAAATTAAGTAGATACTTTTATGTTGTATTTTGGAAAGCTAAGTTACTGCATCATTTACCAGTAGTTTTGGTGATTTTGATCTCATAATTAGCAGAAAATAATACATTTTCATCATGTTGAAATAAGAACACATAAGTGAATATAATCTATACATGTTTCATCTTTTATGTTCCTGCAAGCAAAAATTCTGTGCTAGAGTTTCCCTGCAATTCTTTGATTTCATAAAAATCTGTGACGGGCTGAATTGGGAGTATAACTCTTAAGATCCTTCCCAAAACAGTTTTAGTAGTACGTTATGAAATGTGTTTAAAAGAGGTTGCTCTTAGACCTACAAATGAGTTTAATGTCTGACCTAGCAAAGTAATTATATAAGTTGATCTCACAGATAAGTCCTTGGATGATTTTAGTGAAATGCCAGTGTTATTAGTAATATGAAAATAACTTAAATGTATTAGATTTAGAAGTCTGTATTTTCATTTCCTCCTGTTTTTTCATAGTAAAAGAATGTGTGGATCATTTAAGTAGTGATGAAGATGAAGAGAAACTGGTAGCTTCGTTATGGGGAGCAGAAAGATGTTTACGGGTTTTAGAGAGTGTAAGTATAAGAGGGACAATATTAATAATAATAATATTTATGTGTGAATTGATCAAAGAAGTTTGCCACATAATTTTATTTTTATTTTCAAAAATTTATTCAGTAATTAACAGGCAGTGCATTATTAATTGAACATTTAACTATGTTTTGTTGTGGCCTAAAATTCCAAGTCCTTAAAATTTTCTTTTAAAAACCATCAGGCTTGGGAACAGGTAGGTGGCTCAGTGGATACAGTGCCAGCCTTGAAGTCAAGAAGACCTGAGTTCAAATCTGGTCTCAGACACTTAACACTTCCCGGCTGTGTGATCCTGGGCGCAAGTCACTTGACCTCAATTGCCTCAGCAAAAATACAAAACAAAACAAAAACCATCAGGCCTGATTACTACCAATATCAGAAATAGTAGAAAGGTAAAGGATTGAGGGTGTGGTACGGTACAAGAACCTAAATATAAAGCCCCCCTGCAAACCCTGGTCATTTCCAGCCAGTTACTTTTCTTCAGGCCTCAATTTTCTCTTATAAACTTGGGGTGTTAAGTCTCATCATATTACATATGATGTGGGAAGAATGGAGTCAGAATTCAAGCAGGCACTCAGGCTTGCCATTTACCACTTTTTAGATCTTACCTAAATTGCTTACCTGAACCTTCATATCCTCATTTTTAAAGTTAGGGGATTAAATTAGATGGCTTCAGAGAGTCCTATGAATGTATATACTGAGAAGTGTCATTTTCTGTCCATCTGATTTGAAATTGAGTGAGAATGGTTGTTTTTAAAATAACAATAGCATTAAAATAAGTAATCCATTTTATAAAATGTCTGTTGAATAACACTGGGGTGTTTCAAAAATGGTTTATTCTCCAGATTATTTTATTTCATTAATTTCTAAAAAGTTCAATGTGGACACAGCATCTTGCACATTCACAGGGTTAAATCAGTGGGCTTTATGAGACGCTGAACTTTATTTTATTGTATTTTTATATTTAACACATGACTTTAACTTAGTTAACATCCAATTAATCTAACTTTGTTAACATCCATTGTAGATTTTGAATTTGTTGTCAGGGGAAGGTAGGTTTCAAGAAATTCTTCTGTTTATCTAGACAAATGCAAAGCAAACCAAATCTGTAATACTTTATTAAATAGTACGTTTTTCTCTTTTTAGGTAACAGTGCATAACCCAGAGAATCAAAGCTACTTGATAGCATACAAAGATTCACAGCTTATTGTTTCATCAGCAAAGTAAGTCCTAAAATAAACAGAAGAAAGCACTTCTTAAATGAGAAATTGTAGGGTGAAAGAATAAATTGTTAGTTTATTATTTCAGTAATTTATTCTCTTGTGATCAAACTCAGCCAATGCACTGGTAGGGTTAAAAACCTCTGCTGGCTATTTTTGAGTCCTAATTTGTTGTCACTGATTGGAATGGAATTCAGACCAAGTCCCATACATGTATTCAGGAGACTTGTTTTTCGGCTCTTTAATTGTACTTTATAAGCCAGGTTGAACTGGCATTGTGCATCCCAGGCCAAGTGCCCCTCAGGCCTCCCTGCAAAAGATAAAGCCACCAGCACCCTCCCTCACACACTTCCCATTGCCATCCTCAGTCACCAGTCTTGCATAATGACTTAATGTGCAAAGTGCAGAAAGTAGACAGGAAAGGGTATGGACTAAAATAGAAAAAGGAGTCATTTTAGAAAGGCCACCCTAATGGAAACGTTAGGAAACAATCTTTAACATGTTAGGAAATAAAGATTAGAGTATTTCTCTGATCAGAGTGGGATTGATCCTTTTTTCTTTCAGTCTGATTCTGTGCCTTATGAAATCTGCTGGTAGTGAAATGTATATTGTACTTAAGACATATTTGGTACCATTGCTAGGTGCTCCTAGCCAAAATGATAGGTATTATCAAGACAGTAAGTAAATTGTATCCTCAATTATTCTAAAGTATATTTTGATTCTTTTTTTGTTGGGTGTGAGGGGTAGATCATGTGGGATTCTTTATATTGAATGCTGAATCTGTAAGGTAGCATAAGAAAACTTGAGGGCTTGTGAGAGATATATTAAGAAGAAGTAATTCTTGAAAATGAGGAATTGCATATATAACCCATGTAAAGATAAGATGAGTACTTTTACTATCCTTGGGGGGATCTATTGATTTATCTTAAATCCAAATTTAAGATAAATCACAAAGTTGAACAAAAGGATGTGTCTATATACGTGTGTGTAAATAAAAATCTGTTTTAAAGAAATGCATATGAAGGTGTAATTTTAGAACATTAAAGTGAAATGACTTGTATGATAGCTAATGTTTTTCTTTTTAGAGCTCTGCATCATTGTGAAGAATTGATACAGCGATATAACCGCGCAGAAAATAGTATTTGTTTACCTGATAGTAAGCCTCTCCCCCACCAGAATGTAACTAACCATGTGGGTAAAGCAGTGCAAGACTGTATGAGGGCCATCATTGGTGTGTTACTCAATTTAACTAATGATAATGGTAAGTAATCTTTCCTAATTAATAGTATACTATATTACATTTTATAGAAAAAGCAAATTATTTTAAAAACTTTTATTCATTTATACAAGAATTATCGGTAACCATAATAATCAATAACTGTCTTTTGGTTAATTATTAGTCATTCTAGAAATTAGGGAATTTTTAGAACTAGTCCAGAAGATGAAGCAGAAATTTAGTATACACAGTTGCTGTGTCTCATATTCAGCTTTTTGAGTTATAAAAGGGTATTACATAAAAACTTAGATGTCCTAGCATCCTAATTTTAATGCCCATTTTGAAAACATTTGATGTATTGTTTCCATAAAGGAATTGGTAACTAAAAACCTCTTGCTTGCAAAATTCTTTCAGAATGGGGCAGCACCAAAACAGGTGAACAAGATGGTTTGATTGGCACAGCAATGAATTGTGTGCTTCAGGTTCCAAAGTTCCTACCTCAAGAACAAAGATTTGATATCCGAGTGCTGGTAAGAAAAAAATCCATTTTTAAAAACATGGAGAAAACATATTTTCAAGTAATGGAAGGAAAAATGCTTCCCCTTTGAAACCTTGTGTCAGTGAAAATGTCAGAGATTCTTATTTGAGTTTAAATGTGGTTTTTAAAAAATTCTCCTAAAAACTATAATGAAATGCTGATCTAAATTTGGAACATAATTATTTTTTCGTTTTGATAAAAATACAAATTTCAGGGTGACAAAATATCAAAATAATTGTGCTACAGTTGGCCAAAAATTAAAAAGAATACCTAGACTTGAGTTTTAATTTCTTTGTTAAAAAGAAAACCTTTTTATTTTTGCAGGGCTTGGGTCTACTAATAAATCTAGTAGAATATAGTGCTCGGAATCGGCACTGTCTAGTCAATATGGAAACATCAAGCTCTTTTGACTCCTTCTGTGCCGGAGAAGGAGATGATAGTTTAAGGATAGATGGACAGATTCATGCAGTTCAGGCTTTAGTGCAGGTAAGTGACAACTTCAGACTGCAAAGCAGATCTTATCAATAATTTCTGTTAAAATAAAATTTTATAGAATTTTCTATGTTGCGCCTTAATTTCTTCATTTGTTATATACATTTAAGCATTTTGTGGAATTTAATTAAATATGTGTTTGTCTTGTTTTATTTTTTCGATTTTTAAATCCTACTTTTTGTAATTGAACTGTCCTTACACATGAGATAGCTGAGCTAAAGTATACGATGTGGTTGATTTGAACCAATAATGCCAGTTTTGGTTTAAATATGATATTGTAAAGTTTTCATTTTCTTTGGACCCTCATCTCAAGCCTCAATGTGATTAATAGATAGGGATCCTTTCTGATAAAGTCTGATGATATTGGTTTACATCCAAGCTTTGCTTACTCTCTCACTTTGTGACTTTGGGGGGAAAAAATCCAAAACACCACTTCCTCTTCTGTAAAATGAGGGGGTTTGAATTTAGGTTCCTTCCACCTCTAAATTCAGTGGGTTTCTGGGAGTGTGGGGGTGTTTTTAATTTTGATTACAAGACAATATTGAGCAAGAAAATTTCAGTGGTTCAAGAAAACTCAGGGTCTATTAATATTAGATTGGCACATAATTTTCTTTCTGTATTAAAAGCAATGTTTTTTACAGTTAATTTTTTTGTGTTTCCTAAGTGGATGATCTGTAATCACTGTATTGTTTCCCACGAGACATAAACAAGTACTAAATACCTTTTATATGTCTTGTACTATGATAGACATTAAGTGAAGAAATAGAGTACCTTGTCCTGCTCAATACCAAATCTATTACTTAGTCCTGAAGAGTATGGGTAAAGTGTGTTGTTGTTTAACATAGTTTAATCTGAGAAAACACCTAGAGAGGCCTTTTCCTTTTCCTGCTCTGCAGCCTGGAAATAGTAAATTTTCCTTAGATCTCTTTTAGAATTTTACTTGTAAGTACTGTACGATAAAATAACAACTTTAATAATAAAGGTCTTAAGAGTTTTCCCTGATGTTATTATCAGGAAGTAGGCCTTTTTCTTAATTCCCATCTTTCATCTAACTTGAGTTCCTTTTAAAGAATTCCTAAAAGTCATCCCCACTCAACTCCCTATTCTGGCTAGAGTTCTCTGAGAGTTTTCTCAGTTACGTGCCAATAACCCTTTTAGAGCTTAAGCAAAATGTAGTCCTTGTTCTTTTCTCCATGAAAGATACTGGAGGCCAGTAGGTATAAATTATATTTTTTAGTCAAAGTTAATATCACAATGTGATTTACAGACTGATCAAATGGTCATCTTGGGTCATTCCTTTACAAAAGTGTAATTGAAAGTTAACTTGTTCATTTTGTCTCTTCCCCCATCCCTAAGGGCTTAAAAGTTTTGTTCTAAATTCAAATAATACAATGCAATGAAATTTCAGCTTTAAAATTGTTACAATGCAGATCTCAGCAGTCGCATCTGGACCTCATAAGAGATTGATGTTCATTTTGCAGATGGTGATCTTCAGCCATTCTTTAGGAAATGCCTTTTGTGGTCTGGATCTGTTTGGTCCAGAAATAGCATGATTATATGCAAGTGCCTTGACTTATTTCATTCAGAACTTTTGGTTCTGTATTTCTGATAGCATTTTCCTTTTTAAGGCTGGGGTCTTAAATTGAATTTTAAAATTGCATTTTATGACCTTTTTTTTTTTTTTTTTTTTTTTAACTACAATGAAAGATTATTGTTTTAACCTGTGTTATTTACACAGCAGGATTTAATACCCACAAGGCATTTCTTCCCAGGTGATCCCCTGAATGAGGCTCACATGTTGCAGCATGGTATGGAAAGAGCACTGGACTAGGAGTCAGAAGACCTGGGTTCAAGTGCCAGCTCTGCCACTTACTAGCTGTGTGACCTTGGGCAAGTCATTTACCCACTCTGAGCCTCGGTTTTTTTGTTGTTGTTTTTTTTCTCTCATCTGTCAGATGGTCATAATTCCCGCCCTTATCTACCTCACAGAGTTGTGAGGATTAAATGAAGTAATGTATATAAACTCTTTTAATAGTATAGGAGGCCATATAAACATGTCAGTTATTCTTATGTTTTGTTGTTACTTGAGATTTTAAATCTTACACATTGACAGTTAATTAGCAACAGCTGTTTGAGAAAACACTAGTAGGCTCTCCAAATCAAGTACTCATTTTTGCTGCAAACCCCAAAGAACTTAAATGAAAAGTTTCCTCTCTTTGGCAGAATCCCCAAGATTAAACTGTGGGGTAGATAATCCCAGATTTCCCTATCCTTCCCTATTTAATCTGTATTGTTATGAATTAATTTAAATCTATTTTGTTTTCAGGCTTATTGTCAACCTTCTTGTTCTCTAAAATGCTTGGTGTACTATAAAGAAATCAAGTAGTATTTTCTTTGTCCTAAAATAAGGCCTTTTCATTGTCAAATTATTATTTTTTTTATTTCTGTTTTTCCAGGATTGGGTTTAAATGTCCTTTTTCTCCCCTACAAACTCTTCCTGGATTTATAAACTGTTTGTCTTTCCAGTTTGAGGAGTTCTGGTTTCCTTAGTTTCTTCTCACATGGAAGCTAATCTCACCCTTTGGTTAGTTTAGTTGATTTTAACATTTCTAATTTTGTTATTTCTTTCTTAAGATTTGGTGACCAGAACTGCATGTGGCATTACAAATTTCTTTCCAAGTATATTCTATGGGGTACTGTTTTCCCCCCGCCTTGTTTCCATTACTTTTGTTATATAATTATGCTTTCCCCCCTTTAGATTGTTTTAGCATCAGATGCATTGAAGATACTGTAGAAAAATCTACTTCAATTTCTAGATCCCCTTCCCTGACTGAAAGCTGACAGCTCAGGAATCATTATCTATAAACAACTGGGGCTATTCCCCTATTTCCTCCTAAGTACATTATTTTATACTTGCTCAAAAGGAAATTTATCTATTTTTCTGCATGATTACAAATTCTTCTAAGATCTGTAATTTGCCTCCTTTGGTTTGGCATCAAATCCTAGGTGAATCTTTTTTTATTGTTCACTTCCTTTCCCAAGACATTGATAAAAATATTAATGATATAGATCCCTAGGATAGCCTAGTGATTCTCCATTAAACCCCTGTTTAGTACTATCCTTTTTTCTGTCTTAAGGCAATTCTCTGTCACTCAAAAAAAAAATTTTTTTTTAAATTAAAAACAATTCATTTCAGTCCTACCAGTAATCGGCATATTTACATAAAGTAACTAACGGGGGAAACAACACTTAGATAAATGATAGCCACTACTTTTTCCTTATCTGCATGTTTATTCCCTCAAAAAATTCTTCTCACTTTGTCAAGAATGATTTTCCCATAAAGAAGCCATGTTGCCTTGCTACGGTAGCTTGCCATCCTTTAAGAATTGGATAATTCTTTTTTTGTCTGGTCCCATTTATTTCATAAAGTCTAAGCTTACTTTTCTAATGCTTATCATGTCTTCTCTTTGATTCTAATTGATCTTGCCCTGCCTTAGGAACGTTATTGTGACCTTTCAGACTTGCAACAACAAAAATTCATTGGTTTTCAAAAATAACACAAAAAATTAATTGAGAACAGATGAGTGCTGTTGCAGTATGGTCGACAATACACAAACTGTGGGTGCATTGTGCTATTTATAATATGGGGTTTGTTTTGGGTTTTGCCCTGATGTTATATAGCAGGAAAGCAAAGGAAAATATCAATGTCGTCATTCTTTTTCACCACTTTAGTACCTTCATGGAATAACTTTATTTTAAACAATGGGAAATATTTTAAATGCATGAATACATAACTGGTTTTTTTAAAGTGTGATCTACTTTTGACTGTTTTTAAACTATTTTTAATCAGTTATTCCTCGAGCGGGAGCGAGCAGCCCAGTTGGCTGAAAGCCAGACAGACGAACTGATCAAGGAAGCTCCCACCGCTCAGCATGATAAAAGTGGGGAATGGCAAGAAACGAGTGGAGAGATTCAGTGGGTTTCTGCTGAAAAGACAGATAATAGTGAAGAGAAAGAAAAGAAAGAGGAGGATGATGAGGAGCTTGACCTCAATAAAGGTCTGTTTTAATTGTTTTAGTTTTGAAAATATTTACATATATTGCCAGTTTATGGCATACTCTCAGGTCTAACAGCATCTTTACAACTTTGTGCCATAGCACATGACAAATGACAGCTCTGCTTTTTTTTTTTTTTTAAAGTATGGAAATTAAAGCTAAGGTTGTGGTAACTTGCCTATGGGTCACATATTAAGAATCCTAATTTGATTTCTTCTTTCTGTAGCCTCCCATTATGCCTGACTTCTGTAATCAGTTTGGAGTTGTACTTAATTGTACAACTTGATATTGCTACATTGAAATTAAAAATGTTTGTCTCACTTTTTTGTTGAGAAAACATTTAGGCAGCTTTAAAAATCGTGAGGTCTGAATTGTAATTGTGTCTACTATTTACTTAGTAGATACTAAGTAAAGATACTTAGATACTAGTTAAAGTTGTTGTTGTTTTTTTTTTTTTTAACACAAAATAATATTGTTTTCTCAAATTATTTTAAAATATTTTTCAGCCCTTCAACATGCTGGTAAACATATGGAAGACTGCATCGTTGCTTCATACACAGCACTGCTTCTTGGCTGTCTTTGCCAGGAGAGTCCAGTAAGTTATACAGTTCAATTCTTTCTCGAATTATAAATTTTTTTGGATCAGCAATTTGACACAATTTGGGAGTTTAAGTTTTTTTGTTTTGTTTTGTTTTTTTTCATTTCACTGTGACAAGAGATAGTTTAGTTTCTGTATTCATATTTTTATCATCGGTAAAATTTTACTAAAAATACTTTGTCATTTTGTTCCCGTTTGTGTTGCAAAAGTAGTATGTTGATCACTAACAAAGTGAGCCATGTCTTCATAGAGGTTTAGGTATCATGTAGAAGATTTAAAGGAACCAGAAAATTAGTCAAGGAACTTTTAGAGTTATATAATATGTGAAATGTTCAAGGAAAGTCAAAAAGGATTCAAATCTAGTAGAAAGATTTAGAAGGAAGAGATATTTTCTTCTATAATTGCGTGAATTTGTTATTTTAAATTGAGCTTCATTTCTTAAAATTTTTCTCCATTCAATCACCAAATCATATTCTTATCTTTTGTATCCTTTAGTTTCTTCCTGTATGCATTGGCACCCTCACTAGGCTAGATTTGTGTCCCCGACATATAAATTTCTGCCACAGTAGTTTTCTGGTCGGTCTCCCTCATTTCTCCTAGTTCTTGTCTTTTCTGGGATAGCAATGTGAAATGATGACCCATCATAGGCTTAGTAACTGTCAATGAATCTACATTGATGATAGACAAAACTTTAAAATTGCTTTGCCTAGGGTTTTCTAATCCTATCCTTTTTGCTTGATATTCTCTAAAGCCAATCCTGCTTTGATTACTTCTTTATCTTACTATGTAAGGTAAAGGGGGGAAGGGGAGTAGCGAACATTTTTCCTTTTTGCTCAACCCATACCCCTCTTCCTTTGTAAAATATTATCTAAAAGCTCTAGATTCATGCCTATATCTTGGTGATGATTCTTGGTGCTCAGTATCATCTAGGAATATCATCCCTGCAAAATCTTGAGCTTCTTAGGTTGAGGAATTACGCTTCTTGTTTCTTTTTCTTTTTCTAACCTCTCTCCAGTGAATAAAGAAGTCCTTAGTTTGTGTTGACCTAAGGTTTGAGAGTCTTAAAGAGAAAATTTTTAAGTTAAAGAGTCAGGATCTGCAGGGCAGAAAAAGGAGTCTTTCTATAACTTCAATTCTGACGTGTTCAGGTTTGGGGAACTTGATTAAAAACAACCATATATCTCAGGACACTAAATGTAATGTTTTAAAGTTAGGGGCCTCCTGATTCCTAGTACTATGTCTCAGAATCCAATCAATATTGTTTACTTCTGAAAAGATTTTGTTTTCACTCTTCTTGTTCCACTCTCCCAGCATTCTGGATTCTTATAAACCACAAACCTATATGCTAATTGTTTTTTCCTTTTTTTATCTGTCAACCTAGCACCTGCCATTTAGGGAGCCATTTTGTATTTCCCAGAAATCCTGAGCTGATTAATTAGCTGGGCTTTTGAAAATATGCACAGATCATGTAAAAAAATTACATAAAATGTAATTTTATTTTGTATGTGCAGATACTTGTAAATATTTGTCAAATTAAAATGTTTTCACAGATCAATGTGACTACTGTGAGGGGGTACTTACCTGAAGGGGACTTTTCAATAATGACTGAAATGCTCAAAAAATTTCTCAGTTTCATGAATCTTACCGTAAGTAACATATATTTAAAAATATGCTTTTCCTTTTCCTTAGCACCTCATGGACCGTTTAATATTTAATTTGTCAGTGCAAAATAAATACTGTGGGCTGTAATGAGGAATTAAGAGAAACTACAAAACAGTTATTCTTTATTTTAGACTTAATTGTATGTGTGGTGAATTCTTCATCTTGGGGACTCTGTCTCTTAAAATATTTTTCTCATCAGAGTGTTATATTGAGATTGGACTGTATCTTTACTAATATAGTAAAATAGGAAGAAACTAAAACTCTGAATGCTTAATTTAATTCAGATCTTTTGGTTTCTATTACTCTCTTGCCCACAGTGTGCTGTTGGAACCACAGGCCAGAAATCTATCTCTAGGGTGATTGAATACTTGGAACACTGCTAGATAACTTCATTTCCGCTGCGGGCACTCACTCCTGCTGGAGCCACCCTTAGACAAAGGAAGAAGTCATGAAAGAAGTCCTTGAAGAATACACCAAGAGCATTCATCTGTGTCATTCGTGTTCGGATTTTAAAGCTACTACCTGGTCTCTTAATCATGCATTCTGCATTTGCTAAATGACAGTTACTACATCAATCTGCAACTATCAAAAATGAGGGGTGAAAGGTTCTGATGAAAAAAATTCAGGCTATTAATGATGTAGTGCAGTATTTAAATGTCCATATTTTGGCAGGATTTACCCTTGCTCCCTTCTTTTCTTGCTTTGTCCTGGCAAGTATAAAGGCGAGAAAACTTGCTGCTGATAATGCAACTGCTGTGTATGTTGAGCCACTGTTATCATGCCAGCCAGGTGCAAAAGCAGCTTTGCTACTGAGTTATCAGACAGGTGTTGAAGTACATTCTGGACAGCAGCATAACTCCTTTCTTGAGTCTCATTTGCTTTTGCTTTTTTGTTGAATGAATCCAAAATCATAAAATAAAGCTTTTGTGTAATTTTGTGATTTTTAACTACTGTCTATATTTAAAATTTGTTGGAATCCAAAGAGGCAAGAATTGGATAGTTTATTTTTTTACTCTTGACCAGGTTCAAGTTGTTGGACTATTTTTCATTTCTAAGACCATCCTAAACCATAGAATACTACATACCATAAAATGTCATAGTTCTAGACGGCATGCAAGAAAATAAGCAATCCAACAGTTTGAAAAGGAATATTATATGAAAATGCAGTAACTCTAAATGTTGTGCCCTGCTAAGGATAAAATGAAATATCATCCCAGGGTAGTTTACACTTAATTATAGGTTAAAAAAATCTTTGAAACACTATTCTGTTTCAAGGGCGGACTCTAGATATATTTTATAATGCGCAGTACAGTAGATATAAAGAAGCTAAAACACCAATGGAATTCATGTTTCCAGATAACATTTCTATTAGTATATTCTTCTATAGAATGGCAAAATCAAATGCATAAACATAAAGCCTTAAATTGCTGATTTAGAGAAGATCTTTTGTCCAAAGTCTAATTCATAGCAAAGCATGTTTGAATACTTTCATCGAACACAAAATCTCAGAAAATGCATTTTACATATTTAAGTTTGGAACATGGCAGTGATTTCTTGCTTTCATTATTATTCAGACCAATAAAACTTGATAGTTTTTTTTCTTTTAAATTAAGCTGGTCTCAAATATTTGCAGGCTTTCCAGAGATCTATTTCATCAACATTTTTTAAATACCTATATAGGTAATTATATCATGTTTCTTCATTGGATTTATAAAACTTGAAGCCATAAAAAAAAAAAATAGAGTTCGGTGTGTATTGGGGAAAATAGCTGAAAGTCTAATCTTTTACCATTTAGACTTTGTTATTTCCTTGTATAAAGTTACAAATCTCTGCTCTTGTATCAGTGCCAGCTGTAATTATTTTGAATACAGTGGCTGCCTTCTATGTCTTCCTATTTTTGATAATGCAGATTGTTGGGGATTCTATAAGGAAGTAACTGATTAGAGGCAAATCCTGTTTTGCTTGTTTCTTCTTTTTCCTCCCTTTTCTCATCTAAGAACACATGCCAGTGTAACTTTGAAAAAAAAAATGAGGTCATGTTTGCCCTGGATATAAAAATTTGAGAACAAATTGATTTAAAATATGTATATGAGTAAATGATGTTCACAGATAAATCAGACAGATACTTTTTGTCTCTTTTGTTTAATTTTAGAATAATGTTTTTTCATTGATCTTTGGATTTCAGAAAACATGTAGGCTAAAGTGACTAGTGGCAGATGGTAAGAAATAATGAGAAACTTAGAAATAATGAAGAAAATCAGGGCTAACTCCATTTCTCTGTTACACTGGTAATCGTTTTGAATGGGAATTGATTTACCTCAGTGTTTAACAGTTTTTTTTTTAAATAATAACCAATTGTCAAGCACTGATAGAGATGCAGAATTGGATTGGGGGGGGGGGGAGGGCAAAGTGGTCACCTTTGAACTGCAGTGCGTTTGTGTGTTTGGGACCCTCAGAGACCTCTGCATTCAAGGGTTCTTGAGGCTGACTTGCAAATTAACTAAAATTTTAAAATAACTTTTTTTCCATTGTAAATATTTCTGTAAATACTCTCAATTGGAAATTAGAACAGTAGAGTACTTTTCTGAATCCAATCCTATTTTTATTTTATACAGTATTTCTCAGCTGTGATCTTTGGAGCAAAAGCCAACGGCAGGAAAAAATAGTTTGTACCAGTTTCATGAAGTATGTCTTTGGGTTTTTGTAAATAATTTTAACTCAAATAAAATTGCTACTTTCAATATATATACACATATATATGTAGTCTTTAATATAATGTCTATTTCTCTATATTTTATTAAAGGTTTCAACATTTCATTTATGTGTAACACATGGGCCATCTACAAAAATAACTCCCTTCAATTCAAAAATTTTATATTTTAGAAAGAATTCTTTATAAAATGTGTTTTTCTTCATTTCCCTCCTTTTAAAAATATATTCTGAGCATAACTATTGAGGTGGTCTTTTTAGTATCAAAACCTATGTAACAGATACTCATAATGGCTTTCAGAATTTTTTGAACTTGACCGTTTTAATAGAGATGTTATGTGCTATTTAGTTATTCTGTCTATCTTCTCAGCTATCACATCTGCAACATGCCTTTCTCTGATAGCTAATTCTAATTCCATTAACCAAATTTACACAGCTCTTTAAAGTTTCAAAATGCTTTTCTCATATCTACTCAGGTACATAGTGTATCATAAAACCTGTCTTGAAGATGCAGAAACACTTAGTAACTTGTACTCCAGGCATAAAACTCAAGGTTTCTGTGATAGAATTGCATTTTAGTCAGAGATATAAAAAATATAAGCATCCCAGATTTTTCATATTAACAGAGTAATTTGACCAAATGAATAATTACTTAAAGGAAAAGAAAACTAATCATCTTTTAAAATCACTTTTTGTGCTAGTATCTAATTGTTAGATTTAAATTTATTTGTAGTTTTTAATGTTTGCTTTGTCTTTCTGAATCCTTTATTGTTCATCATCTCTTAATTCATAAACGAATGTTTTAGCCTCTTCCCATCAGTGAACATCTAGTTCTTTAATAGATAGCACTGATTTGGAGGGGGAGGGGGAGGGGGACAACGGGGGATATCCATGTAGTAGCAGTATGTCCAGGTCAGAATCAGGGCATCTTAGTGTAATTCCAATTTCTTTCCAGAATGATTGGATCAATTCCAGCTTCACAGCATAAAGCAGTGTATTCATGTGCTTTTCTTCTCATAGCTTTTTTTTTTTTGCTCATCTTTTGCCTGTGAAGTAAAAATTAACAACTCTAAGCACCAAGTTGTGCCAACATGAAATCAGATTTTGGGATAAAGCATGCACAAGTTAAAATATGATATTAGAATATCATACTAGTTAAAATATGCTAGGTCTCATAGGAGAGTTCAAACAGTGGGACTCAAGATTGAGCATCATGGAATCTGGGAAGGCTCTAGGCAGATCTATTCATTTGAAGTTGTATTTTGCCAGAGTTGTTTTGGATGACATAAGGAAGAGACAGTGGAAGGGAAGATTGTTGGTTCCAGTTATCCAGGTGGGAGGGATTGGCAGAATGCGTGTAACAATTCCAGGGATAAGTAAAGTGCTTTAGTATACATGAGCTGTTGCTTTAGTATACATGAGCTGTTAGTGTGCAGGAGTGGGAGCAATGTGGTCACTCAGTGAAGGGAGAGTTAGAAAGTTTCTTAACAGAAAATATTTAGAGGCAGCTAGATAGCACAGCGGATAGAGTACCAGACCTGAGTTCAAATGTGGCCTCAGATACTTAATATTCCTAGCTATGTAACTCTGGCCAAGATAGTTAATCCCAATTGCCTCAGCCAAAAAAAAGAGAAAAATATTTGAAGGCCCCTGCCACATTTGTGATTGGAGAAGGAATGTTTGAAGAAGCAGTGCTCTGAGGTAGTAAGAAACTGAATTTGGAGTCACTGGATAGACCTCAGTTCAATCCTGGTTTTCTTTGGGTCCTTGAACTTCACTGCACCTCAGTTCCCTCATCTGTAAAATGAGATGGCTGGACTTGAAAGTATTCCTCACATGCTGATCAGTAAGTCTTTCTGAATTGATAACTCTCTTGTGAGCCAAGTGTTAATCAGGAGAAATGGAGTGTGTTGAATTGCTTTTGAAATTACAAAGCCATATTTCTGACTGATGTGAAAACTTGTCTTTTCAATATTAATATCAGTGTTGCTATATGGAAGAATATATTTTTTTAAAATAACTTTTTATTGGCAGAACCCATGCCAGAGTAATTTTTTACAGCATTATCCCTTGCACTCACTTCTGTTCCGATTTTTCCCCTCCCGCCTACACCTCCTCCCTCAGATGGCAAGCAGTCCTTTACATGTTAAATGGGTTACAGTATATCCTAGATACAATATATGTGTGCAGAACCGAACAGTTCTCTTATTGTACAGGGAGAATTGCATTCAGAAGGTATAAATAACCCCGGGAAGAAAAACAAAAATGTAAGCAGTTTATATTCATTTCCCAGTGTTCTTTCTTTGGGTGTAGCCGCTTCTGTCCATCCTTGATCAATTGAAACTGAGTTAGCTCTCTTTATCGAAGAAATCCACTTCCATCAGAATATATCCTCAAACAGTATCGTTGTTGAGGTATATAATGATCTCCTGGTTCTGCTCATTTCACTCAGCATCAGTTCATGTAAATCTCGCCAGTCCTCTCTGTATTCATCCTGCTGGTCATTCCTTACAGAACAATAATATTCCATGACATTCATATACCACAATTTACTCAACCATTCTCCAATTGATGGGCATCCATTCATTTTCCAGCTTCTAGCCACTACAAACAGGGCTGCTACAAACATTTTGGCACATACAGTTCCCTTTCCCTTCTTTAGTATCTCTTTGGAGTATAAGCCCACTAGAAACACTGCTGGATCAAAGGGTATGCACAGTTTGATAACTTTTTGAGCATAGTTCCAAATTGCTTTCCAGAATGGCTGAATGTGTTCACAATTCCACCAACAATGTATGAGTGTCCCTGGTTTCCCACATCCCCTCCAACATTCCCCATTATCTTTCCCTGTCATTCTAGCCAGTCTGAGAGGTGTGTAGTGATATCTCAGAATTGTCTTAATTTGCATTTCTCTGATTAATAATGATTTGGAGCATATTTTCATATGTCTATAAATAGTTTTAATTCGTCTGAGAAATTGTTCATATCCTTTGACCATTTATCAATTGGAGAATGGCTTGATTTCTTATAAATTAGAGTCAATTATGTATTTTGGAAATGAGGCCTTTATCAGAACCTTTGACTAAAAATGTTTTCCCAGTTTATTGTTTCCTTCTAATCTTGTCTACATTTGTTTTGTTTGTACAAAAACTTTTCAATTTGATATAATCAAAATTTTCTATTTTATGGTCAATAGTGATCTCTAGTTCTTCTTTGGTCATAAATTCCTCCCTCTTCCACAGGTCTGAGAGGTAAACTATCCTATGCTCTTCCAATTTATTTATAATCTCATTCTTTATGCCTAGGTCATGAACCCATTTTGACCTTTTCCTGGTGTACGGTGTTAAGTGTGGGTCAATGCCTAGTTTCTGCCATCCTAATTTCCAATTTTCCCAGCAATTTTTTTCAAATAATGCGTTCTTAATGGAAGAATATTCTTTCCAGTTATGAGTTCCTCCAAAGAACTGTGAGTATCAGATACAGGGGAATCACCTGCTCAGACTGTAACATGAAATCAACAAGAACTCTAAGGATCCAGGTCCCATGTGGTAGGAAGAGACAGGAAGACATGTGGCCACTATAACTTGTGGCCTCATACCAGCAGTAAATATAGAGAGAAAACAAGTACTCAAGTAAGAGTGTCCAAAATTGTAATTTTAGGTAATTTTTCTTAAGGGGGCAGGGTGGAGAAGTCAACAGTACAGAATTGTGTTCTTAGAAAAAAGTGTGTGTTGGGGGCAGTGTCCCTTGGATTTGTTTTGAAAAAGTATTTTGATAATAACTTGTGTGTATTTGATGGTTTTTTAAAATTATTCTGAGGAATGTATTCATAGACCACAAGACTAATGTATACACAGAAATTAAACTAGGATTTATGATTAGAAAGTTTAGGGTTTAATACCTGTGCAAGTGACATGAGCAAGTTGCTTATTTAAAATTTTCCCCAGTTACATTTAAAACAGTTTTTTTACATTTGTTTTTAAAAGTTTTTGTTTCAGATTCCTTCTTCACCTCCATCCCCCATTAAGAAACTACATGTGAAATTATGCAAATCATTTTCCATAAAAATCATGTTGTGACAGAAACATAGGTCTTCTAATCCTAATTGAAAAAGAAAAACCAAACCACAAGAAAAAGTTTAAAAAGAGGGAGAAGAAAGAGTTTGTATGCTTCAGTCTTTATTCAGACACAATCAGTTCCTTTCCTGGGTATGGATAGGATTTTTCAGTCTTTCAGACCACTTGTGAATCATTGTACTGCTGAGAATAGCCAAGTCATTTATTACTGGGTCATCCCAGAATATTGCTATTACTTTGTATATATTTTTCTTGAGTTCATGGAGGATTTGCCAGTTTTTTTTTTTTTTTTCTGAGAGCATCCTCCTCGTTATTTCCCATAGAACAAATAATATTCTATAATTAATACATACTACAATTTAGCCATTCCCCATTTTCAGTATATTCTTTGCTTCCCTCCAGCATGCAATCTATTCCTGTTCATTTTCTTCTGTTCTCCCTCTTGATCTTAGAGATAACGATTGAATTATACAAGCTTCTTAGTGCTCAAATCCCACACCACTTTTTATGTATCATTAGCTCATAGTTAGAAATCTCTGTCACAACTGAATCCCTTACAATTCTGTTAATCTAATCTCAATTGAGCCTTTTTTATGCTGGCAATATTTTTGTTTCATCCTAGTTAACTTAATTTCTTACCCTATAGCTTCCTTCCCAAAAACCATTTCTCCCAGGGGATAAAGGAGAGAGAGAGAGAGAAGGCATACCTTACAGGAGAGTGTTGTACATATAAAGAGGCAGCAGAAAAGCACTTACCATCTGCACTGTATTAAGACATCTTTGTTTTATAGTTGAGGGAAATTGAGACCCAGGGAGTTGACACCCAGCTAGTAAGGATCCAAGCCATTTGAAACTGGGTCTTCCTGACAGATTTTAAAGTCCTCACTCCATTTGGTCACCAGCAGCTCTAGACCAAAGCTGCTTAATTAACTTGTGGGTTGTGAGGATCACTTAACTGCATGGGGGAAAGGGGGTCACAAAATTATGACTTAATACCATTAAAAGTATACTTATTTTATATAGCAATATACCCAGTGTTGCACAAAAATTTCACAAGTAAAAGTTTTAGGGAGCCCTGCTCTAGGAAAAGAGTATAGACTTGCAAGCTCAGGCCTGCACCAGATGTAAAGGATTGCAAAATCAGATTTTGTAATTAATGCTAGAAGTCATAGGGAACCCCCATTAATGTCTTTTCAGTTGGCAGCATCCTTTTAGAATCAATATACAGTACTTAATAGAGATATGCAAGGCATTTTAGAAATAAGTCGGTTGGTCCCTTTGAGCCACCATTGATCACCACTTGGAAAGACTTCACTTGGTTTGGTGTTGGCTGTTTTTTATGACACTTGATTTTCCTGTTTTTCCTGGTTAGCCAGTCATATTACTTTGCTAGATCAGCTAAATCTTATCAAACAACAAATACTAATTGCCTGCTACGCATCATGTGCTAGAAAGACAAAGCTGAAAGTGGAATAGTCCTTGTCCCCAAAGGGCTTGTGTTATAATGAGGGTATCGGTAGATACAGAGACAAGCATGTTCAAGCTAAATAGTTGAGGAGGGGAGGGCAGGGCACATGAGCTGGGGAAATCGGGATGATTTTCTTAAGAAGCTTTTCTTAATAGTGCCAAAAATAACACACTCCAGCTTGACGTGGAAAGCCCTTTTGAATCCAGCCTCACCTTTCTTGTTTGCACATAGCTGTCACTTCTCTGTTCCAGCCATGCTAACCTATTTGCCACTTGCTGTTTCAGGACTGACTTCCCAGCTACCTCCTCATGTTTGCTTGTCAATATTGTGGCACTTCTATAGGAAGCCTTTCTTCATGCCTTTAGTTCTGGAGGGGGGAGCTTTTAGTCTCATCAGACTAGCACCAGTGCTTTATAAGGCCTTGATGGATTGAACATCTCTAGTCTCTTGTAGTGAATCTAAGAGACTGCTGAAATTTTAGGGGAAATTGAACAATTCTGGATAGCTTTTAAGGTGCCAGCAGAATGTCCATATGGACAAGTCATGTCAACAATGGGAAAAGATGGATAGCTTGGAGAAGACCAGAGATCTAGTTTTGGTAGCCATTTTTCATTGACATTGATTTGAGTTCTGAATTTGGAGCCAGAAATTGTTGATCTGATATCTGTGCCTTGTTGGTGACCTTGAGCAAGGCTTTGAACAGTCTAGCTTGCTAAGAGGCCACAAGCCAGGCCAAAGAACCCTAACTTGGCATAAAATTCTTGAGCTTGCTTTGGTTTAGGTTGCCTGAAGTACCAGAAAGAAATACAAACTTGTATTTATCCTCACATTCACTTTCTTATCTTCTTTTAAAAATGCTGGGAAGTTGGGCGGGAGTAGGGGGAAAGAGAGCCTTTGTTTTTAGATATCACATTTAAATTTATAGTATTCTCAATAACATTTGTTCCAAGCATCTGACACTAGTGTTCACAACCCTCATTGCCCACATGATTGAGACCCCTTTTAGAGCCCAAGTCACTTAACCAAGGAAACAGTTTCATTGCCCCTCTAATATCAGTGAAGTTACCAAGCATCTAGTTAAAGTGATAGTCACTATTTAAAGTCTCTTCATTGCTATGATGTGGTAACGGGACCGTAGAACTGGAAGGTATTTCGGTTGTCTATTCCCACCTCTGCCATTTTACAGATAAGTGACTTGCTGAGGGTCTCCTGGCTAGTGAGTGTCAGAAACGGGATCTGCGCCAGGGCTTTCTGACCTCCGGCCTGTGGTCATGCTAATAACAAAAAGATGGTGATAATTTGAAGAAGAGTGAAAGGGCGCAGTTCAAGATAAACCTTCCAAGACGACAGAAGGAGTGGTTTGTGTTTCAGGTGCTCACTGGGCCTTGTGTGACCTCTAGAGTGAGAAAAGTCTTTGAGTATGGTGTCAGAAGTGCCTTGTATTTTCTCTTTGGATGTAAATGACTCCAACCTTAAATTTATCTTTCATTTTAATGTAAATTAAGCAGACACGACCCCACTCTTAGTATCGAAGTTGTCTCTCTCAAGGCCAACCACAGAAGGGAAAAGTAATACCATTCTGAGTAACTTGTGCTGCATCTTAAGCTTTTTCCACTTGGGATTTTCACTCAAGAAATTTTTCTGTGACCCCCAAGTATGTAGGTCTGAAATAGGTGTACAAATCTAGCATTTACTGATGAGAATTTCAGGACCCCTGTTCATTTATAAGATCCTATATGGAGCTGCAAATCACATTTTAAGAAGCTGGGCCCGAGGTTCAAGTGGTATATTAACAGGTGTCTGCCCCTTTTTTCAATTACTACCATCTTATTTTATGGACAGCCCTAGTGGATAGCTTATTTTGAAGACAATTTTTTTTTCATTTCTATTTTTATTTTCTTTTGTTTCTTATTTTATCCTATTCTGGCAATGTGGCCTGTTAAGAGGCACCTTGACAAATTGTTGGGGCTGTGAATTGGTTCATTTATTCTGGAAAGTAATTTGGAAGCATCCCCATAATGTTACTAAACTGCACCTTTTGACCCAGCAACTTCTGGTCTAGCCCTCCCACCCCACCCCCCAAAAACCCAAAAAAACAAAAGAGGATAAGTATTCTTGCCCATCAATTGGAGAATGACTGAACAAAATTTAAGAATGTAATGAAATATTGTGCTATAAGAAGGAAACAAGCTTCAAAGAAAACCTGGGAATTATTGTATAAAGTTATGCAATGAACAGAAATAGCGCAATTTATATAATAGCATTGTAAAAACAAAAAAAAGTTTAAAAACTTAAGAATTGTCAAGTTATTGATCAAACATAATTCCAGGGGGAAAATAATCAAGACTGGATGCCATCCTCCTGGCAGGTGGATTAAATGTACCAAATGAGATAATTTGGTATATTTCTGAGCTCCCTGGTGATGCTGCCACCCAGCATGGACTCCAGGTCTCTAGTGAAGGATCTGTACCAGGCTGTAAGTGTAGATCAGGGACTTACATGGGAGATAGCAAGGTACAAATGACAAGGCTTGGCAGTTGATGGGACTTGTTGGTGGGAATAGAAAACTGGCCTCCATGTCAAAAGGACCCGATTCAAGTCTCCCTCTGCCATATTACAATAACATCAGCCTTAAGATGGCATATGTTATGTTCCAGGTACAATGCTAAGCACTTTGCAATTATAATTTCATTTGATCCTCACAAGGGAGATAGATGCTGTTATCTCTAATTTATAGATGAAGGGACTGGAAGACATTAAGTAATTAGCAGGGTCACACAGGAGGTGGCTGGGGCTTACATCTTCCTGACTCCAAGCCCAGTGAACTATCCATGTGCCACTGGGCTACCATATTTGTTAAAAGGTTTGCTTTTTTTTTTTTTTTTTTGAATAGTGAGGGAAGAGAGAAAATAAAATTGTTAATTGAAAAAGTAAAAACTAGAGTAGAAAAAGGTCACTTGATTTACAGGCTCTCCATAAGCCAACTGGTGCATTTCTCTATCATGGCTTAGAATATTCTATGAAAATTGAGCTTTTGTAAATTAGGAAATAGAAAAATTTTCATTTCTTTGAAATGGGTATGGCCTCTGTTTATCCTGATTCTGGCCCATAATGGCAATACAGTTTTAGAGCAAGCAATTTACTCTTCTCAGTGACCAAGGCAATTCTTGGAGGTGCCCATCTGAAGTAGTAGTGATACCTCTCCCTCAGTAGTGAATTAGCAGGCCTACTTATAAGTAATGACTACCATTTATATAATAATTTAAGGTTTGTAAAATCGTTTCCAGATATTTTAATCTTCACAATAATCCTGGGAAGTACTGTACCACCTAGCTGTCCAAGTTTATTATCCACCTGTGGCAAATGGCTTCCTACATGCCCAGATTTTCTGGTCTGATTAAATTAAACTTATTAATACAAAACTTCTAATGCACTTCTTTGGAGGGAGGGACCTTGAAGAATTTCCACTACTGATGTAGATTGGTCCTTTGCCATAGAATTAAGTAGCTTGAACACTAAAAGTTAAAAACCAATGTTATATTTTAAGATTTTATAAGGTGCTATATAATTAGGCCATTTTCTCACAACTCTGGGAGGCGGATACATTTATTATCACCCTTTTACAGTTGAGGAAACTGAGGCAAATTGAGGGTTACTCAGCTAGGACGTGTCTGAGGTCACATATGAGCTCCACACCCAGCGCTCTGTGCCCTATCATCACATTACAGTATATGGCAGAGGGAGACTTGAATCGGGTCCTTGTGACACGGAGGCCAGTTTTCTATTCACGCCACGTGTCCGATCAACTGCTAAGTCTCGTTATGTCTACCTGCTATCTCCATGTAAGTCCCTGATTTCTACTCACAGCCTGGTACGGGTCCCTAACCAGAGACCTGGAGTCCACGCTGGCTGGCAGCACAAGCAGGGAGCGCAGAAAGCCTCAGGCAGCTGCCCCACCCTGTCACAGCCAACCAGTATGGCAGCCTGAAGCCGGGGAGGCGGCCTCCGTGCACCAGCCCTGCGCAGTTGGCAGTAACTCTGGGGTGCCTTCTAGCAGCCGTCTCCCTGGCAGGGCTGCCTGGCTCTCCATAGGACTGTCTACCGTTCCCCCACCTTGGCCCTGCACTCATGATTGGTCCTACGGATTATCCCAGGCTGAAAGGCTTATGTACTGGCCACCTGAGAGACTTAAGTTTGGAGAGGTGCCCATCGTGAGAAGTTAGACCACAAGTGATGAATTTTTTTAATAACTCGATGGAACCATCTCCTAAATCCCAGAAGACCAGAGATTCACTTCAGAAGGTTTAGCCCGACCAAGCAAATAACCACCTGGTTAGGAGTTAGTCACTGGTTAAGCCATGATTGTGGATAGCTTCAGGCTTTAGAAGTAGTAACCCTGTCTTCAGCCTCCCTCAGTGCCGTGCTGTTGCTTACGGGAAAGCATTAAAGGGCTCCCCCCACAGAAGTCTATGGGAGTCTATAAGGCCATATTGAGTGAGGTAGTCATAGTGATTTCCATATTTCCCATCAAATTTCTGCCAGCTATGGCAAAGCCCATCAACTCCCTGCTTTCAGGACAAGCTCTCTAGGCTGCCATGCTGTTGTTGAGAAATTCATGTGTCTGCCCTCCAAGCAGAGCAGAGATGGTAAAGGGCCGTTCCAGGAGTGACTCTTGTCTGTAGGTGGATGAGATTCCCTGGGGGCTGGTGGAGAAGTCTAAGGAGTCCCAGAGGAGGGCAGCCAGGTGGGAACACAAGTTTCCCGCGCTGGCGACCCCTTCCCTGATATACGCAGCCCCTCACCCCCTGTTGGTAGAGTCTCCCAAGTAAAGTGCAAGCTTGCGGCGGGCAGACACTATTATCTCACAATGTCGTAGGCTTCTAATACTCATTTACCGAGTAATAAAGCTCTGCAAAAATATTAAACATTTTCTTAATTTCTAGGAAACAGTTTTGAAAGAGAAATAGAGAAGAAAGCTCAGTCTGGGGCACAGGTAGCAAACTTGTTTTGGACAGGCTGACTTATCTATAGGATCCACTTAGAAATATAACTAATGACTTGGGAGAAAAGCTCAGCAGACTAAGGAAACAAATCTGTATTTGAAGGTTATCTGAATACATGATAATGAAACATATGGGAACCGATGGTGTCATCAAGAAAGGTCTGTAAAGAGAGGGAAGATGAGGGCCCATGACTGGGCCTTGGAAATCTGGTTAGGAGCCAAGTCACAGGTAGCAAAGGAGCCTGAGGAGGATGGTCAGGGGCAAAAAGGCTGCACTTTGTAGACAGTGTCCCATGCTGCCCAGATCCCAAGAAGGGGCAAGACTGAAAAAAGGGCTTTTCATTTAGCAATGAAGCCAAATGGAGAGGAGGGGGGAGAAGGGATTTCCCCTCCAGCATCAGTGAATCTACAGTGGGGTGAATCGCCTGAGGCAGGAGGGAGGAGAGAAGTAAAAGCCTTCCTGGAGCTAGCAGCATCCTAGAGAGAGAGGCAGAGGCTCCATCATTGGGTCTGAGTCTGCAGGATGACCACCATTAGCAGATGCACCTGGAGGAAGAAGGAGGAGGAGGTGATCTCCAGGGGCCATTGCCAGCAGGATTCAGAAATTGGGCTGAGGGAATATTAGAAGGTTCATGGATCCTTCCCCTCCCCCCCCCCCAACACACACTGCTTGCTTCCTTGGGGTTCTTAGAAGCGGCCCACTTTTTTTTTTTTTTTAACAGCTGATGATTTTGGAAACTACACTGAAAATGCGTTTCTTCCTCCCTCCCTCTCTTCCTTTCCTCCCTCCTTCTCTTCCTTTCCTCCCTCCCTCCCTCTCTTCCTTCCTTCCTTCCTCCCTGTCTCTCTCCCTCCCTCCGTCCTTCCCTCTCTTTTGCTCCCTCCTTCCTTCCTTCCCACCTTCCTTCCTTCCATCCCTCCCTCCTTCTTTCCTTCCATCCCTCCCTCCTTCCTTCCCACCTTCCTTCCTTCCCTCCCTCCCTTCTTCCTTCCTTCCATCCCTCCCTCCTTCCTTCCTTCCTTCCCTCCCTCCTTCCTTCCTTCTCTCTCTCCTTCCCTCCTTCCTTCCTTCCTTCCTTTCATCCCTCCTTGCTTCCTTCCTTCCTTCCTTCCTTCTTTCTTTCCATCCTTCCTTCCATCCTTCCTTCCTTCCTTCCTTCCTTCCTTCCTTCCTTCCTTCCTTCTTCCTTCCTTCCTTCCATTCTTCCTTCCTTCCCTCCTTCCTTCCCACCTTCCTTCCTTCCTTCCTTCCCTCCTTCCTTCCTTTCTTCCTTCCTTTCCTCCATCCCTACTTCCTTCCTTCCATCCTTCCTTCCCTCCTTCCTTCCTTCCTTCCTTCCATCCCTCCTTCCTTCCATCCCTCTTTCCTTCCCTCCCTCCTTCCTTCCTTCCTCCCTCCCTCTCTTCCTTTCCTCCCTCCTTCTCTTCCTTTCCTCCCTCCCTCCCTCTCTTCCTTCCTTCCTTCCTCCCTGTCTCCCTCCCTCCGTCCTTCCCTCTCTTTTGCTCCCTCCTTCCTTCCTTCCCACCTTCCTTCCTTCCATCCCTCCCTCCTTCTTTCCTTCCATCCCTCCATCCTTCCTTCCCACCTTCCTTCCTTCCCTCCCTCCCTTCTTCCTTCCTTCCCTCCCTCCTTCCTTCCTTCCTTCCTTCTTTCTTTCCATCCTTCCTTCCATCCTTCCTTCCTTCCTTCTTTCCATTCTTCCTTCCTTCCTTCCTTCTTTCCTTCCTTCCATTCTTCTTTCCTTCCTTCCTTCTTTCCATTCTTCCTTCCTTCCTTCCCTCCTTCCTTCCTTTCTTCCTTCCTTTCCTCCATCCCTACTTCCTTCCTTCCATCCTTCCTTCCCTCCTTCCTTCCTTCCTTCCTTCCCTCCTTCCTTCCTTTCTTCCTTTCCTCCATCCCTACTTCCTTCCTTCCTTCCCTCCTCCCTCCTTCCTCCTTCTTTCCTTCCTTCCATCCCTCCTTCCTTCCTTTCTTCCTTCCTTTCCTCCATCCCTACTTCCTTCCTTCCATCCCTCCTTCCCTCCTTCCTTCCTTTCTTCCTTCCTTCCTTTCCTCCATCCCTACTTCTTTCCTTCCATCCCTCCTTCCTTCCATCCCTCTTTCCTTCCCTCCCTCCTTCTTTCCTTCCCTCCCTCCCTCCTTCCTTCCTTCTTCCTTCCTTCCCACCTTCCTTCTTTCCCGCCTTCCTTCCTTCCTTCCTTTTCTCCTTCTCTTCCACCTTCTCTCTCCTTCCTTCCTTTCCTTTTCCTCACTCTATTAAACAACAGAAGTTAGTGCTATAACAAGATCACAGATCCATCAATAGCTGGAGTGCAACTCCATATTGTAATCTTTCTTAGTGTTTATTAAGAAGAAAACTGAGTTCTTAACTACTAGGAGAAATTAATCTTTAAACTAGAAACATATTTTTTAGAGATGAATTATTTTGGGGGGACCTTTATACTACTACTACTCCCAATGTGCCTTTATCTAATCAGATCAGAGGCCCCTTAAAAAGGGCCATAGTTTTCTCTTTCCAAAATCCAAATCTAAGCACTGAGAGATTGGTTATAAAAGAAGCAGGGATCTAATTTGTAGAGCTTCTAGCAAGGGAAAAAAAATGCTTGCAAGCTGTGCTGCTTTTATAGAATTCTTAACAGCCTCTCAAGAGAGCCACACCTGGAGCTGGCAATTCCAAAGCAATAATCTACAAAGGAGAAAACATTGAGCCCTCTTGACATAATAAAAGTCAGTAAGTTTTCCTTTTGGAGTTTGAGGTATCTCCATTCCATTAGAAGAAATATATTCAGCCTAATAATGTCTCTGCTGCAGTATATTATTTACGTTTCTGATTTATCAAAGCCCTGCTGGCAGTTTATCCAGTTAAATCTGATTTCCTCTCTGGATCCGCTTATTCTAATTCAGCTCACTTTCTGATTAAAAAAGAAAGAAAGAAAGAAAGAAAGAAACTATATAAAAACAGAGTGGACCAGTTAAAGCTGTTCCATGAATTCCCTCGAAAGCTGAATTCAATTTTCTTCTGCACACTTTTTTAAAGCTATTACTATTCAGGCACCGTGACAAATGCTGAAGAGACCAAGACAAGAAAGAAAGGAGTCCCTTTTTTAAGGACTTCCAGTCTGTTGGGGATAGGATGGGTAGAACAACATAGACCTTAATTAGGAGGAAGAAAGAGGTGTTCATGTCCTCACTGGCCTATCTTCTTTTAGACGATTACCTCCCAACTAATCCCCCAACAGCATCATATAACTTATATCTGTTCCTATTGGCCATCACTGAGAAGTCATAGAAGCCAGTACCACCTCTTGGGAAAGAAGGCTTCTCCCTTTTATACTAGCTCTTTTACATGGATGGACATCTACAGGGTCACCATCTTGGGCAACTTCTCATACTGTCCAGTGAAAAGATGATGTATTTAGCTACTTTAAGTATCATTAGGGGCAGCTAAGTGGCAAAGTGGATAGAACACCAGCCCTGAAGTCAGGAGGACCTGAAGTCAAATCCAACCTCAGACACTTAACACTTCCTAACTGTGTGACCCTGGGCAAGTCACTTAACCCCAACTGCCTCAGCAAAAAAAAAAAAAAAATCAGGTCCCTCAAAAGAAGCATCGCTTCAGTTGTTACAGGTAACCCTCTGATGTCACCTGCCCACCCTGGATACCTTGCCACTGGCCCCGGCCCCGTTTCCTTCTCTGCATCTGAGTAGCTCCGTCTGGAGCTGGAACTCCCAGTCAATCCACTGTGGAACTTCAGCTTGGCAATTAGTCATCCTGGTGGGCAAGAGCAAACTCCACCTGTCCAGTGGATCCAGTCAGCACCAGGTATCTTGAGGTCTTCTCTGTATCTTCCTATTCTTCTTACTCTGGAAAAGTATTTGAGTCAGTGCTATCGTTGCGTTTGGAAAGGTCAAGACAACTGAATATTCTGTAGTTCCATTCATTGTTCTTGTAACTTCTGAGACCAGACTCTCCCTGGCCACCATCACGCCGCTCCCCGTTGTATGTATACAATGTACACCCACATATGTGTCCACATCTCCATATACACATCCAACACATATAGAATGCATTTAATCCATTTGCATATACAAATATATAGAATTTAATCGATTTGCATATATAAATATATATACAAAACTGTATATAATATACATATCTTCTATTATTAGAATATAAAATCATTGAAGGAAGATTCCTACTTGTTGGAATCCTTACAAACCGTTAAGTCATTAGAACTGATAGACAATAATTGCCTAATTTAGCATGGTTCAGTATGATTGATCTGATCTTACAAGGAGATGTTATGATCCAGAACTTGAAACAAGATACTAAGTGGAACTGATAGAAACAATACTTATGTTCACACCTTTAGAGAGCTCATATAAGCAAGAAGTATTAAAGGGCCAGAAAGCACTCTGGGGCAGACATAGAGGTACATTGGGACAGACACGGAGCACTCCGGGAGAGCCAGAAGCCCTCTCTCAGAGGGAAGACAGATTCATTCCAACTTTTACCTTGGTGCTGGCTGGATCGAATGGTGGCTGGCCTCCTGCACTTCCTCCACTGAGACCAAGGCTGCCTCGGAAAACCTCCCCAAGAAACTGCTCCAGAGAAAACTATTATATATTAAAGAAGAACACCACACCTTCTTTTTTTGCATTTGTATCTCCACTGTGTAACACAATGCCTGGTGTGTTATGGGTACTTAATAGATGATATATATGCTTCTCTACAGGGACCCTCCAATATCCTCCTTCCCTTGGCATGGGTTCTCCAGCCCCTCATTCAAACTAAAGAGGTCTCTTAAAAAAGAAAAAAAATGGGGGGAGGGGAGTGGGAGGGAATAGGTGGGCTTGAGCATAATGGTTTATTTTCTCCTAGAAAGTGGTCAGACTCATGTCTGCCTGGTAGTAAAGGTGACCAAGAAGCCTTAGCTAGGAAGGGGAACATCCCCAGAAGAATATGGGCATGTGAACCAGCCTTGCCTGGTTTGTCAAGAGATAGTTAATGAAATCAACTGAGGAGTTCTTTATGTGGTACAAGGGCACATGGAGAGAGAGAACAAATTGCCCTCCATAGAAATGTGAAAAACCCTTCAAATCTACCCCCAAAAGACAGACATAGCTGTTATGAATAATTTACAATTTACAAAAGAAAGAAAGTCTATTAACTTCATTCAATTTGGATTAGATGCTCTCCAGTGACCCCTTGAAGTGGGATACCAGGAATCAAAGAGACATTAATCCTATAATCTAAAATGTAATTAGGTCTAGAAGGCCTTTTTCATGGGAAAGGTATATAATTTCTGTCTGCAGCTCCATGCATTCACCACCCTGGCTCCTCTTTCTAGGAAAGAGCAATTAGAAGACCAAATTGTGTATTCACTTGAAGCAAGTGACCCTGGCTAAATTAGGGCCTCCCAGAGCAGGTGTGTATGGGGGTGTTAGTAGACAGAAAGCTCACAAGGGCCTGTTTTTTAGATTCCTGAAGACTTCTGTCACCTCACCATGGCCTAGAGGTGATCCCGGGCTCTCAAAGTTGGCTGGAAAGGCTTAGACCTTTCTGATCTAGTCTGGAAAAGGCCTCAGGATTCCCTGAGTTTCTAGCATGGGAAAAGACAGTTCTGGCTAGTGAGGAACAATGGGTTTTCTCCATAGCAACTCATCAACCCATTTAGTAACGACCCAAGAGAGAAAAACAACAATAATACTTCATATATAAAAACACCTGAAAGTTTTTAAAGCACTTTGGATCTCACATCCTCACATCAAATCTGTCTCTCTGTCTCTCTTCACTCGCTGTATTGCTTTATCCCTTCCTCTTTATAAGTGATGATAATGTATAAAGTATTACATAAATCACAATGCGAGTTATTATGTTACAATGCTCAGTAGCAGAGATGCTCTTTTAAAAAGTACTCTAGTAATAGGAGAGAGACAGTGGAGTAGATCGGTTAATCAGTCAACAAACATTAAATGCTTACTAGGTATCAGGCACAGTGCTAAGTGCTGGGAATATGACAAAAAGCCTGTTCTCAAGGAGCTTATATTATTTTTTTATTTTAATTTTTTTATTATTAAAAGCATTTATTTTTTAAAACATATACACAGATAATGTTCAACACTGACTCTTGCAAAACCTTGTGTTTCAATTTTTCCTCCCCTTCACCCCTTCCCCAAGATGACTAGTAATCTAATATAGGTTAAACATTTGCAATTCTTCTATACATTTCCACAATTATCATGCTGCACAAGAAAAATCAGATCAAAAAGGGAAAAAATGAGAAGAAAACAAAATGCAAACAATAACAGAGTGAGAATACTGTGTTGTGATCCACATTCAGTCTTCTTAGTTCTCTCTCTGGGTGCAGATGGCTCAAGGAGCTTACATTCTAATAGGGGAAAACAACACTTAAAAGGAAGCTGAAAAGGGGGAGAGAAAGGAGATGCCTGTCTGAGAATTGTGATGGAGATGTCCAAAGAAGGGAACTTTCCCTGACAGGAAATCAGGAAATAGCTAGCCTGGAAGCCTTCCCTAAATGAAGGTCCTAGGAAGAACCCTGCAAAGGTCAGAGGAAGGTGCCTGGGACAGAGGGGAGTGGATAAAGAGCAAACCTTGAAGCTTCATAGATCTCAGGTGGAAAGATGGCCATCATCATCATAGATACTCGTTTTGTGTGGTTGTTCAATAGTTTCAGTCATCTCTGACTCTTCATAACCCTATTTTGGATTTCCCTGGCAAAGCTACTTTCTTCTCCAGCTGATTTTACACATGAGAAAACAGGCCAAAAAAATAAGATTCAAGAGTCCTATAGATAGTAAATATCTAGATTTGAACTCATAACAATGAGTTTTCCTAATTCTGGGCCAGCTGTTCCATCCACTGAGCCACCTAGCTGTCTCTAATGGTTATGTGGCTCTGGGCAAATAATTGCACTGTTTAGTGTTCTCGACAATTCTAGGAGATGACGTTTCGGAGAAGGTACCAACTTGAATTAAAAGAAATTCCCTTACCCTGGAATTCTCTATGCTTCTGAATCATAAGTCCAATCCTGACATCTATCGCCAAGATGCTTTCATAAAAGCCCTTCCCATTGTCTGACCCTTATTATCCAAATCGGAGACTAAAAAGGGTGTATGAGGAGCTCCCAGCAGCGCAATGAGACAGAAGTCAAGAAGTGGCCAAAATCAGTCATTGACTAAGACTGTAACAGGAATAGTGGTGAGCTATTAAGAGTTCCTGTCTAAGCAAGGGTTGTAGCAACAAATGTTGGGTTAGCACCTGCTATATGTGAACACTGTGCTAAGCCCTGAGCACATGAAGATGGGAGACAGCCCAATTCCTGCTCTTGCAGAGTGTGGAATCTGATGAGTGGCTGGATCAGGGAGGGCACATTAATTCAGAGAATGATTGGAATTAGAAGAGATAGTTTGATCCAGTTGCTACGATTTTATCAGTGGGGAAAATGAAGGTTTCACCCTTTGTGTCTTTCCCTTTCTCCATCTAGGTCTCCCCTGGAGTCTTCTCCTAGCAAATCTTAAATTTCTAGCACATTTATTAAGTACCTCCTATGTATTAGGCCCTTGAGAGAGAGAAAGAGAAAAAGAGAGACAGAGACAGAGAGACAGGGAGAAAGAAATAGAGAAACAGAGAGATAGGGATAGAGACAGAGACAGAGAGAGAAAGAAGCACATCTGGTCAGAGTGGGTGAGCATTAGTGCAGGTTTCACCTTGAAGGTCATATCTAATAGAACATTGAAAAAGCCCAAGTGAGGAAAGCCTTGGCATTCCAGGCTTGGAGAGCAAGCTTTGTCAATGCACAAAGGTGGGAAGATAGAATGCTAAATTTGGAGAATAGCGGGTCCTTTTAAAATTACATGTAAAGTAAATGAAGGAGTATGATATGAAATAAGGCAAGGGGTAGAGGAGTTGAGTGGGGCTTTAAATGTTAAGTTGGAACAGACTACTTTTTCAAAGGGGTTATATGGAAACACTGAAATTTATATAAGCCCAGTCAGATCAATTTTGGTGATTGTGGAAGATACTAAAGAGAGGAAACTAGAAAGAGTGAAACCATTTAGAGAAATGTAGAAAGAAACACCATTTAAAATGTAAATAAAAGGCATTAAATATCTGATAGGTGACCTAATAAGACACATAGAAGCTATGTAAATAAAAATTTTAAATTATTTTCATAGAAATAAAGACCAAGTAAATTGAGAGTTTCCAATATTCATGGCTAGGGTTTATTAATAACATAAAAAGGCTATTCTACCCAAATTAGCTTAACAGAGTTAATGCTCTGTCAATCTTATTAGAAAGGAAATTCTTTCTAAAATTATATAAAATAATAACACTATTAGGTGTTCAGGGAAAAAGGAAAAGAACTTATGTGTTCTAAAATGTTTATAGCAGCTCTTTCTCTTTGTGGAGGCAAAGAACTGGAAATTGAGGAGATGTCCATCAACTGGGGAATGGATGAATAAGTTGTGACATATGAGTGTAGTGAAATAATATTATCCTATAAGAAATGAGCAGCCAATGAGGTTTACCTGAGGCATGATTATTGCTAATTGAAAACTTTTCCTACTATCCCGTCATGACTGTTATGCCACAGTTCTCTTTTATTATCCTGATTCAGTTTCCCTGAATTGTTCTGCCTCAGTTGTTTGGCTCAATCCTACAAAACCACCCCTCCCTCTTAATCATCAGAATATTTGACAAGGATAAAAGATTTTATATTTTAGAATATCAAGACACCTCCCCCAATCCTGTTAGAACCAGATTGATAGTCCCTTCCCTCTCTCAGTGCTCTGACTCCTCCCCTGCCTCAGTCTACCCCCTGCATCTGATCCATGTGTATATATATCATTGAGAACTCACTTTGTTTGCTGGATTCTTGGAGACGATAGTCTCATTCAGCCCTGGGACCAAACTATGGATCCATTTGGTCCCAGTAAATCTCTCCCTTTCAAATAAAATATTAAAACTCTCTAATCTCTATCTTGCCTCAGTTTCTCCAGCATTACATCACTACTTGAAATATAGTTGGCATTGGCAAAAAAAAGGAAAAAAGAAAGAAAGAAAGAAAAAAAAAAAGAAAAGAATGGGCAGGTTGGTTTTAGAAAAACACGGAAAGATTAGGCTGAAATAATGAAATGTGAAGTGAGCAGAACCAAGAGAACATTGTACAGAGTAACAGTGTAACAGGAATATTGTTCGAAGAATAACTAAATGACTAAGCTATTCTGAATATTATAAATCTTCAACTACAGAGGACTTATGAAGGAAGATGCTCTATACTTCCAGAGAAAGAACTGATAAGTAGAAGTATGCAGAGTATGGTTTTACACATACATACACATTTGTATACAAAAATACATATGCAAATATACACACTGTGTGTGTGTGTGTGTGTGTGTGTGTGTGTGTGTGTGTGTGTGTGAATGGGGGCAAAATTACATCACGAGGTTGGGATCAGGGTACAGTGTGTCCTATTGTAGCTGCTCAAACCAATAGGAGCTCAGAAGGGTCTCCCACAGGTCAGGCACAAATAGTCTTTATGAAGTTTAGGAGTAGAGAGGTTTCTAAATTTGTGCATCTCACATGTTTTTTCAGCTACTGCAATTCTGCTTTGCTCAGAACACAGCACCTTCTTTGATGTGGGCACGCCATGCTGAGTAGTCCTGTACCGGTATTTCCCGTGTCTCACAATTGATTCCAAAGTTTTTCAGAGAAACCTTAAACGTCCTTGTATCACTCCATGTGCACGTTTGATTTGTGTGAGTTCTCCATAAAACAGTCTTTTAGGCATTTATAGGTTTGGCATTTGAACAATATGGCCAGCCCATCAAAGTTGCACTCTCTCGGTAGAGTTTGAATGCTTGACAGTTCAGTATGAGAAAGGACATTATTGTATTGTACCTTACCCAGTTAGGTGATCTTTAGAATCTTCTTAAGACAATTCAAATGGAGGCGATTCAGTTTCTTGACATGGTACCGGTAGACTGTCCAGGTTTTCCAGGCACACAACAATGAGGTCAGCCCAATGGCTTGTAGACCTTCAGTTTGGTAGGCTGCCCAATATCTCTTCTCTCCCACTCTTCTTTGGAGTCTCCGAAACATGGAGACAGTTTGGCAATGTGTGTATCAATCTCATCATCTATGTATACATCATATATGTAAGGGAACTTATCCACATCATTCCTCTATGAATGGTGACCTTCATTAGACAAAAATAGGCTGTGTTGGAAGAGTCATGTGAAGACAGGTATATTAATACCCTTGTAGGAAGAGCTGTGAATTGATATATCCCTTCTGGAAAATTATGTGGAATTACAATGTCACAAACAAATAATGTTATTAAACTTGAATGTGACCAGAATTAAATTAAATTTTTAAAAAGATTATACAAAATAAAATTCATACATGCAGAGGAAAGAAAAAGACAAGAAATTTGGGGAATTCATTAAAATAAAGTTGGAATAATGGAAGTTTGACCTTATCAGATCTCAACTAATGTTAAAAAAGCAAAAATAACCAAGCTACCTGCTACTAGGTAAAAACAAAACAACAAAAAAATAGAAGTTAATCAATGAAACAGATTAAGTAAGACTTGAAAGGAAATGGAAATTTTATTTTTAATAAATTCCAGAACACAAAGTACTGGGGAAAAGATTCTATATTCAATAAGAAAGGATAGATGGATCATCTGAACAAGATACAGTTTGTGGAAATAAAAGGAAATAATTACAATATTATTTATTCATGGATGAGCTTAGAGAATAAAAATGGCCCACCTGGGTGTCAGAATTCCTAGTTGTAATTCTGCAAAGGATAGCTATCATGCACACACACACACACACACACACTCTCTCTCTCTCTCTCTCTCTCTCTCTCTCTCTCTCTCTCTCTCTCTCTCTCTCTCTCTCTCTCTCTCTCTCTCTCTATTGGCTCTCAAAAGGCTAAAGCTTTTGTCTTAACAAAATCAACTCCAGTAGAACAGAAAGAGAAACCGTTGAGTAGGGGAAACTATTTTAAGTAGCTCAGATCAAATTCCAATATCCAAGATGGGCAAAGTATCGACACATATACAGAATGCTAAAAGACATTTCTCAATAGGTAAGTGATTAATACACGTAAATAATTCAGTAGAAAAATTGCAAACAATTTACAAAAATCTGAAAACATTTGCAAAATCGCTAATAATAAGCGGAGCTTATATTAAAACATCTCTGAGGTTTCCCTTCACACTCATAAAGTTGTCAAGAATGATAAAAGACAAAAATAGGCTGTGTTGGAGGAGTCATGTGAAGACAGGTATATTAATGCACTGTGGGAAGAGCTAGGAATTGATACATCCCTTGTGGAAAATGATATGGAATTACAATGTTACAAACCAACAATGTTAGTAAACTTTGTGTATCCTTGGTCCTAGCAAAACCACTACTGGGCATGTATCCCAAGGAGGTCAAAGACTGAACAAAAAATCCTAAATAGGACAAAATATGCAGAGCAACACTTTTTGCTGTAGAAAAAAAAAAAAAAAAAAAAAAAAAAAAAAAAAAAACTGGGAAAGGAAAAAAAAAGATCTTTCAACTGGTCAATGACTGCACAAATAACAGATTGAGGTACATGAATGTTAACGTGATGTTCTTGTAAGGAAAAACAAATATAAAGCCCGCAGAGAAACAGAGAAACTATATGCTCAGATGGGGGGGAGGGGGGGGAGGAGGAGCCAGTAGAGCTACAAAACAAAGTAAACAACGATTACACTTATGCAAATGAAAACGACATTAAAAGTCTGTTAACCTCAGAATAAGGGCAATGACCAATATTGATTTTGGAGGACACTTGATGAAACACTTTTTTTTTTTTTTTTTTTGCTCAATGGACAGAAAACGGACTAGGGGAATGAATATTACACCTACTTTTCAGAATCAAACTGGTGAACCTTATGAATCCCCACACAATAAAATCCATACAATTAAAAAGAAAACCAATTATATTGAAAATGCAATTATGTGTATGTGTATAATCAAGTTCACAGACGCCGTGATCTAAGTAGGGGTTCCTTTCTAAATGACAAATTTCCTATTTTATGATTTTGAGCAGTATGCCATTTATTGTTCTTGATTGATTTCAGACCCATTGATTAAGGATTAATCCCACCTGTGCAGCATTGTCATCGTGGTGGTGGGAAGAGGTGTCGAGGTGTTTGTAGGCTGAGAGGAGCCTCTGGTGGCTACCAGGGATATTACAGTCTCTTAGGGCATTTATAGGAAAGAGCAGCTAAGGAGAAACTAATAAGACTGGAAAAGCCCTGAACTGGTCAAACCATTTTGGCAAGTAATGTTGAATGTAAGAAAAATTATAAAATTATTCATTACTTTTGACCCAATAGTTCATGTGTTAGAAACTTATTCTGTGAGACTGACCCAGGTGTTGGCTTGGGGGGTGGGGGGGTGGAGTGATGGGGATCTGAGGTAATGTGAGCATCAGGTCTGAAGGTATCATCTGTCTCTCTCCTCAGATTCGAGATCAGCCCACCTAGGACTGGGACTACTTCCTCCCCATTCTCTGAAATTTTGTTTTCCTCTACAAAGACAGTTACTGCCCTCAAGGAGATTATATTCCAAAAGAGGGAGATTAAATTACTGGGATGGTAAATGGGGCCATTGGGGGGTAGATTGACAGGGACAATCTTCTTCTTCTAGGGACAAAGGCAATATGTGGTTCCAGAATGGGTGGAGGATGGATGGGAAAGCTCACATTCCTAGGGGAGAGGATGTAGAGATGTTATGTCAAAGTTCCCTTTTAATGTTGTGAACCAGTTTCTCCAATTGTCCTATTTAGTTATTCTGCCTTAGGTTATAACCTTTCCCTCTTAATGTTTGAAAGAAGGGTTTTATAGACATTCCTTCTTAATGTTTGACAAGATAGAGATTTATCCATTTTAGATGTTATTAGAATATCACCCAGGTACCTCCATTATGTCATTGTTCTTGTTATTCTATAAAAAGCTTGCTGTCCCAGTACTCGGAGCTAGACTCTTTGAAATTATAATCTCGTCTAACCCTGGGATCAACCATATGGTCCCAGTATTTCTCTCCATTTAATAAACTATTGAATTGGTCTCTAAGCTCTGTCTTGCTCAGTTTCTTCGGCATTACACATGGCCAGTGAAGAGGGAGTAAAATAAAGCATGGCTGAAAGAATGGGCCAGGAAAGGAAGCCACAAAACATGCACATAAAAAAATATGTTCCAAAAAGTCCAATTTTTTTTTTTTTGGTAGGGGAGGCATTAGGAGATAAAGAAATAGTAGTCACTGCTTGAGCAGAGTGTGGAAGGAAATAAGAGTCTAGGAGTCAAGATGAGGAGAGTTTTCTAGAAATGGGGCTAGATTGTAAGGGAGTAGCCAAGAGCTGGGAGGTGACATTGGGCAGGTTGGCTGGGAAGAGTGTGGGAAGGGGAGGGATAGATGCCTGATGAGGTTGGAAGGGCTTTAAAAGCTAAGAGTGTAATCTTGGGGAAGTATCCACCTCTTTAATAAAGGTTTAAAGGTTTCCTCCTTCCAAAAATGGGGCTGATAAGACTTTCAGTCATGCTAGAATACAGTAAACTTCAAAGTGGTTTAGAAAGTGCTTTAATGCATCATTCTTATTCTTAATATTGCCCTGGTTAACAAAATCACTAATTCTGCTCTGTGCTTTCCTCCCAGACCCCAGGGCAGGGAGCAGGCTTGGTAGGAGATTTGGTGAGGCAGTTTGGTTTGTGTCTGTCACCGGACTTGATTTGTAACCCATAACCTGTGGGTCATGAATGAAACCTTTCCTGGGAGAGCACCCTCTTCCCTTCCCCCATCTTTTAGGACTCTTGGAAGGGTCCCCACTAGGAGAAGAGGGGTGTGTGTGTGTGTGCAGGGTTGAGGAACAGCGGGGAATTGACCTCTCCCCAAAAGAGATTTATCACTCACAGCTGTGCTTTTTTCCAAGCAAACAGAATTTGCTTCCCTTCCTTGCTCCACCCTCCAGTTCCTGCCCTGTGCAGGTGAGATAATAAAGGTGGGTGGAGTGGGTGCAGACTTGCTAACTCTCCAAGCCCCCAGCCTTGCCAACTGGGGAGAAAACACTAATTATCAACCTGGAGCCCTGGGGGTCTTTCCCTTAGATCCCTTCTCAGCTCCACCCACTCGAAGTCTGACCTACTTATCTGTGATCCTTGAAGAAAAAGTAAGTCCTGATCGGGTAGCTTTTGACCCACATCTTATCTCTTTGGGGATAGATTGTCTTAGACATAAATCTATCTTGTGCTGATCACTCTTTTTGGGGGTAGGGAGGAGGGGTGTACTTTGTACTGGCCTTGGCTAGGCTGGCAAGAGCCAAGTCAAGTGCTAAGTGCTGGGGATAGAAAGGCAAAAGATGTCTGCCTTCTGCCTTTAAGTAGGTCACAGACTATGTGAGGGAGACAACATGCAAGCAAGATGTTTTCCATCCCCTTGGTGATGAGAGATGTCTTCTAGGAGACGCATTTTGGGGCTTGATGTGAGCTTCATGATGTCACCCACAAACAAGATCACACAGGATACATTGTACATAACTTTTTAAGGCAGCGGCATTAACTCAACAACCCACCAGAGAACAGCGCTTAGAGCTGGAGAACTTGGGGATCACATTCTTAACGGATGAGGGAAACTGAGGCCCAGGAAGACAACGACCTGTTCAGGGTCAGTTGTGCAGGAGATATCATGTCTAGGATTTGCATCCAGATCTTTTCATTCTCCATACTGTGTCATGTGCCCCTCAATCAAGCCTGTTTAATCATTTTGGGAGACAAAAATCTGAAACGGAAATTTGGGGCCTTTCAAACACATCAAGAATCTTAGATACTTAATTGATCAACTGACTGTTGTTAGTCACTTGAAGAATACATTCTCACTTTATTTTTAGTAACAAAAGTGAAATTGTAGTCTCATGCTGTACATCAAAGGAATCTTCACATAAAGAGATTATCAGGCTGACTAAACAATTTTTTCCTGAAGAGTGACTACTCAGACTTATATCTGCAAAAACATGGGAATACTTTTCTGTTCCCCCCAATAAAGCTATCAGTTTCTCATTTACCTCCATCCATGCTAAAATGATCTACCCATTCTCTTGAACTAAAATATCAGCACTTCAGGGCATCTGTGATCTCACCGACTAAGCATCTAGGTGGGTAATAGCTAGAAGAGTCAGAAAGAAGTGAGTTTCAAACCTGCCAAGGTGCCCAAAGCCTTTTTCCCTTTCTGCTGACACTGAAAATACTTGTGTATCCTCAAGATACCCACCTTTGTAATGAAACTCCCTCCCCTTTGTTTTGTGACTAAGCTATCTCTTCCTAAAATATGTTTCTGTGATGAGTTATTCCAGTTCTCCTTTGAAGGATCTCATCGGTTTTAGGTTGTAACTCTCCATTGCCCTGTAAGTGATATTAATTTTCAACTATTCAGAATCTATTATGTTCCTTAACTTGCAGCCTATATGACAAAACCAGTAGAGTATGGAACTTTGCTTCTAAGAGATGCTTGGGATTACTGACAAGAGGGGAATGATAAGAGGGGACCCCAAAATTCTCTAAAACTCTTTCAAGGAGAGTCTCCTTGAATTCTGGCCTTTGTAAAAAACCCTATTTGAAGGAAACAGGATAAACAGCTTCATCCTCCATTATAACACTCACTATACTTATTCAATTCCAAAATTCTCTATTCTAATTCCAGCTCAAGCTATACTCAGTCCCCATCAAGAGCAACCCCTGTAGCCAAGACCTCAGTTATAAAATGAGCCAGTCTGGGGCTCATTCCTTGCAGAGGACCGAACATACCAAGGAACCTCTCTCTTCCTGGCATAGCAGCAACCTCTGCTCGCTGAAATATTCTCTTTCAGCGTTACACTCTCTTTATCTTTCTCACCTATTTCCCTAATAAGATTTTATACTTTTCTGTTGAATTTCTCTGCTAGAAGCTTTACTTCTCTATCGGGACCTTGCCACCAAGGAATTCAGTCTTTCTGTTTATGAACAGCAAAGGCTGACTTCCCAATGCCTGTAATAAACTTTTTTTTTTTTTTTAACCAGTCTAGATTTTTGGGTTTGCAAATTCCCTGTGCCACCAAAAGGGAGTTTCCATAACTCCCCATGCTGCACTGAATCCTAAAGGGATTTAGGGGAGCCAAACCTCTTCATTAGTTTCCTTGAACACCAAACCTGCTACTAATCTCATCATTTAACTCCCTGACCACCAGGAACCCTAACCTCATCCTTTTGGTTCCCTGGCCACTGGGAATCAAGGGGAGACTAACCTCATCATTACCAAATAGAGCTTTGAAATTTTCTAAAGGTCATCTGTGCAGTTCTCCTTCTTGTTGTGTGGGATGGTGCTAGACCCTCTTTCCCAAATGAACTAATCAGAGACATCTTCAGGTACAAAAAAAAAAAGCATTTATTTAGTCCTTTCAGGAAGAGGCCCAGACACACACAGGTGAACTTTTCCATCTCCCACCATGTACTTGTCAGGTTCCATCTTGACCAGCAGAAAGCAGAACAACACCCAGTTAAATAGGAAAAGACTTAAGCCTTTTCATTGAATAGACTAACAGGTCATAACTTCCCTTGACCAATGGTCACCAATGTTGTCTGCTTCCCATGGGTCACCATGTGACTCCCTCTGGGTTTCAGAGAAACCCAGAGTTCAAGACCTGATCTTCCTGCTCTGGGAATAGAGATCATGTGACTTAATCTCAAACTGAGAAAACTTCACGCAATCAGTCCCATTCACTGTTCTGATCTCATTCCCCTCGATTCTGGGCTCAATCCACTGTCCATTTATATTATCTGTTCTAGATAGACATACCTATAGACAAATTCTGTATAGCTTGTTCATTCAAATGTAATCAGATTCCCATCCTCTGTCTTTCCTACGTGGCCAGAGAGTGGTTATAGATCTCTTGAACTTAGAGCCTTTAAGCAGGGTCTATTGAATTTTTAAAAAATTTCCTCATAATAACATAATAAGCATAATGGAATATGTATTTTCTACATCTCCATTGTTGAAAACCATGCATGAAAGCCTGCTTATTTCTTATGAATACCATCATCAAAGATGTCTTTTCCATTATATTGTAAGGTTCTGGAGGGGAGGGACTGGATTTTTTTTTTTTTTTTTCATATTTGTTTCCTCAGAACTTAGAGTTAGTGCTTGTCACAAGGTAGTGATGGAGTGAATGGACTCTAGCAAAAGACCGTATCCTTGGCAGCAACCCAGTATCTGACTGGGCAAGCTGACCCTATGGAGTTATCTTGTCCGGACAGAGCTATTCTGTACTCACAGTTACTGTATACAATCTGGAGGTTAAACTAGAGAGGTCGGCTGCCAGGACTATATTTTATAAATAGGATGGCCATGACTTACTGATTTACTGATGCACACAATTAGCATAGTGGGTACAACTTGCTCTGGCGTTCTTAGTCCCATCTTCCTCCTTGTTCATCTCAAGTTTATTAGAACTTTGCCTGCTCTTCACCCAGAAATGGTTTTGATATAAACTGTCCCCCCTGATCTTTGGGAGGAGGGGTGGATCTGAAAAAGAAAGACCCTGAATCTCGATCCCGTCCTGACCTTTTAAAGCAACTCTACCCACCTGAATCTCCCTTGGAAAAGTAATCTGGTTCCCATAGGAATCTCCTACTCCCAATTGGTCTGATAATCTCTTTGGTCTGGGAAATAATCACTACTCTTTATTGAATTGAAAATTAGTCCCTCAAATTCGTGGAGATCGCTCCAAGCCCTAGGCCACAAAAATCCAATATAATCAAAAACTGTACCCCAACCCTTTGCTAAAATTCCTTTCTGGTTTTGGTCTACCAGGAAGTTGTTTCTCAGTGTAAACCCATCTTTGCCAAAACTACCTTTGCTAAATTCCTTTGGAACTGGCCCTCTGGGAAGTTATTTCTCAGTGCAATAAACCCATTTTTTTTTTGCCAAAAAAACTTCAAATTCTTTCACAAAAACCTGCGACATTGGCCTGGGGACTCCATTTCTGCTGGAGATCTCTCACCCTCATTTTTCACACCTCAACAGTTTGAGTTTGTGAATTCATTCTGGATGACTCCCCACTTTTGTGATTTGTTGTACCTCATCATTTTTGATGTCCCTCCCACTCAAGGTAAGCCTCCTGTCTCCTTACCTTCTCCCTGTCATCCTTTCAAGTGATGAGGGTGTAGTCCCTTTAAGAATTGATTATTCCTTTCTTTCTAGTTGATGCATTATCAATCCAGGACCTTTTGATTCACAAATCCTGGTCCCTTTGAATTCCACTAGAAGATCGGGCCTGTCCCAGCCCCACCCGAATTTGAGCCAAGTTGGGACTCCACCCACAGGCCCCTCCAGCTGAATCTCTCATTATAAAAGAGTTAAGCTGGAGTCCTCTCTTGGCAGAAGTTCCAAACATGCCAGCCTTATACCTGGCATGCCAGGACCCTCTGTCTGCTGGAATCCTATTTTCAGTATCCTCTAATCTCTTTATCCTTTCCCATTTCCTTAACTATTCTTTAAACTTACTTCCAAATCCCAAAATAAGCCTCTTTTATCAATCTAGCTTTTTGGTCTTATAAATTCTTTTATAGGGAACTCTCACGCCATCACTAGACCTCATTTAAACTCTAATTTCATTTAGGTACCCCACATCTATACCTCATCAAAAGCACTTAGGAAGGCTTGTTGTGTCTTTGGTTCATCTATCATGGGTTCTGGGGCACTTCATCTTGATTTGGAGCACCTAAATTTGGGAACACTTTTGTTTTTGTTTTCTCCCTTTCTGGGTGCCAGTAGAGAGAAGTGAATATAGGAACTCTGGTTTCTTCCTCCCCCTCCTCTTCACAGTTTGTGGCAAAGATGGGACAGTCCCCCCCACTTTCACATTACAGCACTCCCTTAAATTAGCATTTTCATTTTGTGCTTTGTTGTTTGTATTTGTCTTGTCATTTTGTCTGTTTCCATGTATCTATGTCATGTTTGTGCTGTGAGCTAGATTCTGTTACCTTGAAAGATTAAAAATGTAGCCAGAAAGAAAATCTTCTAAGGGCTGTAGTTAGAGACAACACTGGGAAAGATTTATTAACTCCCACCTTAGCCTTTCCATGGAAGATTAGGTTGTAAGAAAAAAAGGAAAAACCTCTTAAGATTTTTTTTCCCTGTAATCCCAACACTGGCCAAGTAGAGAGTTCAGAAATAAAATTTGATAATTACAGTTGTAGAACTGCTAAAAATAATTGAAAAAATTTTAGCAGGTTTTGGAGGTTTTGAGATTAATCATTAAGGACTTTGGCAATTAGTCATTTTAAGGTTGTAGGAAAGAATGTCTGAGACATTGAGATAATTCCAGTAATTCAACTCCTGAAACATCTTACTTTTGAGGTACCATACTGTAGAATTTATTTTAATGAAAAATAAGGATTATATCTTATAAAAGTTTTTAAAAGCAATTGACAAGATTGTTCTAAGGTAGAGAAGGAGAATAGCTTTCTCTCATCTTTCCTCTTGTGCCACAGTTCTTTTTTAGTTCCTGACTCAGTTTCCCTAAATTGTCCTGACCCAGTTTCCCTGAATTGTTCTGCTCAATCCTGCAATACCACCCCCTCCCTCTTAATCATGATGATCCAGATAAGGATCTTCTATCTTCTATCTTAGACATCAGAATGTCCAGTGCCTATCCCCATCCCAACTTATCAGAATGTCCGGTGCCTCTCCCCATTTTGTAATCTCAATTTATCAGAATGTCCCATGCCTCCCCCGACCCTGTCAGAACCAGATTGATAGTCCATTCCAGCTCTCAGTGCTCTGACTCCGCCCCTCCCTCAGTCTACCCCTGTAGCTGATTCCCTGCATATATATGTCATTGAGAACTCACATTGGTTGCTGGATGCTTTGGACATCAGGCCTGGAGGCAGCATGCCCCCAGCACAATCTCTCCCTTTCAAATAAAATATTAAAAATACTCTAATCTCTATCTTGCCTCAGTTTCCCCAGCATTACACCCCAACTACAGCAGGGATAGATAGGAGAGGGAAAGAGAGGACAAAGAGAGAGAAATACTCACTTCAGTGAAGATTATTTGAGATATGATCATAAAAGCAAATAGAAAAAGAGAAGTGTCAGATCAGAATAAGAAAGAAAGAAGAGAAATACACTTTTAAATGGATTTTAATCAGCTTTAATTAAGTCCACTAAAAATGTGTAATTAGAAAGGAAAGTGAGAAAGTTTAAGCATGTAAGGAATGAAAGGAACACGGGCAGCAAGGAAGTCATAATCTGTTTATACTGACAGTATGAACAGAAAATTTAAGAGATTGGGAACTTTTAGAAACAGAAAAGGTATTTGCTGTTACTTTAAAACTTTAAAATATCAGCAGTAAGGGAGTGAGTTTTATCTAGATAGGCTCTGCTTCATTAGAACAGTATGGCTTGGAGTCTGAGGGTATGCAGCCCCCATCCCATCCTCTTCACAGAGTCAGGGGAGGTGTCAATGAGCATATAGAAGTAGGGTTAGATGGGATGGGCAGGGAATAGTAGCAACAGGCTCAGTCTCTTCTCTGGGAACCTAAGAGCTCAATTGCTCTTAATTGTAAGTTTGCCAGGTTTCTTGAAACCATTGATGTGGGCACAGTCATCAGCTCTGGGAAGAAGCTTGTTTGGGTAATGTAGTTCCCAAACAAGACACGAGTTTCCTGAGAATCTACAAGTTTGTTTATTATATAGAAATAATTTCTAATGATTGGTCTTTTCAACAGGGTGAGTTTAAACTGAAGGAGAGGAAAAGAAAAACAAGTGAAAGATGTTAAGTGAAATCGCTTATGCATGTGAATATGAACAAATTTTTATTGTAATTCCATGAGAATAAAAATAATTTTATCTAGTTCTAAGCTTAGTGAAACTTGCTACTTAAGATAAAATATCATGGGATGTAACTGATATCGTTTTGAGTTTTGAATTCAGATATGATTGTCTGATGGAGAGAAATGGCCACAAACCACTCATTACTATTACAAGTGGAGGTCTGTGTCTGGCAAAAGCTGATAGAACCAACTTTGGCTTAAGTGATCCATGAGGCAGGGACAGCTCAATGCCCATTCCTAGAAAGAAGCAGCTTCAGAAGATGAGACATTGCTCCATACACCAGAAACTTGTGGGCTCCATTTGCTTGAGGAGAGAATGATAGGATAAATAGACTGCAGCAAAAGATAATGTCCCTGGAAGCAACCTGAGTGTGCCCCAGGAAAAGTCCCGAAAGTCCAATATATTTTTGGGGTTCAGTGCTTTTGCAGCCCTGTACTCCATCAGGGGGACTAAGCAAGGATAACTCTAAGACTGTGAATCTGGATTCCAGAAGGATCGTGGTGATGTTCACCAAAATATGGCAATTTGGAATCACTGAATGTAGGGAGGAAAATATTTGAATTTTAGATGTCTTTGGGACAGATAGGTGGTACCATAGTGCATAGAGTGCAGGGCTTGGAGTTGAGAAAACTCATCCAGAGTTCAAATATGATCTCAAACACTTACTAGCTGTGTCACCCTATTTGCTTTAGTTTCCTCATCCATAAAATTAGCTGGAGAAGGAAGTGGCAAACCACTTCAGTATCATTTCCCCCAAAAAACACAAATTTGGTCATAAGAGTTGGAACTGAAAAGACTGAACAAGTTGGAACAGTTGGCTATCTGCTTTAGGATGGAACTGGTAGATGGTAGCGATCACTAAGATGAGGCACTGTCGGGGTGTGAGTAGTGGGTAACATGGTGGGGCAAAGTCATTCTAAAGTGGAGTAATATGTATAGTTGAGTTGACTAACTCTAAAGTCAACATTTGGAAAGAAAATGAGGCCAGAACATGGGAAATAGAGAGGAAAACAGGAAGGGATTAAAGGAAAGGCATTCTCTGGGTGAAGACTACCATTATAGAAAGAGCCCAAACTCTAGGTTTAGCTTTAGGATGAAAGGGAGGGTCCTCAGGAAAGAATTATCTCATCAAAGAGTTGATCATATTTCCCATTTGTCACCTCCACTAAGGCAGGGACAGCCCAGCCTTAAGAAGATGAGTAGCTTGTCTGAGGAGAGATTCAAAAAGTAGGAAATCCTAGATGAGAGCCATCTCTTGTGGAAGGGTTAAAGGGGGCATTAAGAAGGGGAGAGGAAACTGCATGAGATTACTGTGGATAGAGATTAGGAAGAAAAACACCCATCTTGGACACTCATGCAGGGGATTTGTGCTTGCACTGGGCAGATTTGTGAAGACTTTTTGATCTGGAGTTCCCAATGTATTCATGACATGAGTCACCCCACAAGTCCAGACTCCTACCTTTATTTTGGCTTAAAGAGATCAGTGATAAAGCTCTGGCTTGTCTGCCCTAAGGGCTGGGTGACCTCTGAAGTGCTCTACAATTTAAGCATTTCATGCCTTCATGGAGATTCCAAGTTCCTTTCTCCACCTCTGGTTCTATAAACTATTGTCCTTCAATATTGAACTACCTCTTTCCCATCCTCTCCTTTGCTCCAGTCTCAAAGGAAGAGGTCATGCTTCTTTTTTTTTTTTTTAAATTAAAGATTTTTATTTTCAAAATATATACATGGATAATTTTTGACATTCACCCCTACAAAACCTTGTGTTCTACTTTTTCTCCTCCTTACCCTTTCCTCCCTCCAACCCCCCACCATTGTGGCAAGTGATTCAATATATGTTAAACATGTTCAATTCTTCTATGCATATTTCTATAAATATCATGCTGCATAAGAAAAATCAGATCAAAAAGGGAAAAAATGAGAAAGAAAACAAAATGCAAGCAAACAAGAACAAAAAGAGTGGAAATACTCTTGTGGACCACATTCAGTTCCTACTGTCCTCTCTCTGGGTGCAGATGGCTTTCTTCATCACAAGACCATTGGAACTGGTCTGAATCACCTCATTGTTGATGAGAGCCATGTCTATCAGAAGTGATCATCGTATAATCTTGCTGTTGCTGTGTACAATGATCTCCTAGTTTTGCTCATTTCACCGCATCAGTTCCTGTCAGTCTCTCCAGGCCTCCCTGAAATCATCCTGCTGATCGTTTTTATAGAACAATAATATTCCATAACATTCATATACCAGAACTTATTCAGCCATTCTCCAACTTAGGGGTATCCACTCAGTTTTCAGTTTCTTGCCACACAAAAATGGCTGCCACAAACATTTTTGCACATGTGGGTCCCTTTCCCTCCTTTATGATATCTTTAGGATACAAACCCAGTAGAAATACTGTTGGATCTAAGGGTATGTACAGTTTGATAGCCCTTTGGGCATAGATCCAAATTGCTCTCCAGAATGGTTCAATCAGTTCACAGTTCCACCAACAATGTATTAATGACCCAGTTTTCCCATATCCCCTCCAACATTTGTCATTATCTTTTCCTGACATATTAGTCAATCCGAGAGGTATGTAATGGCACCTCAAAGTTGTCTTAGTTTGTATTTCTCTGATCATATGATTAGACTCATATCATATGGCTAGAAATGATTTTAATTTCTTCATCTGAAAATTGTCTGTCCATATTCTTTGACCATTTATCAACTGGAGAATGGCTTGAATTCTTGTAAATTCAGTCATTTCTCTCTATATTTTAGAAGTGAGGCCTTTATTAGAACCCTTGAATGTAATTCCCCCTACCTGCCCCTCAATTTATTGCTTCCATTCTAATTTCGTCTCCATTTGTTTTGTTTGTACAAAACCTTTTTAACTTAATGTAATCAAAATTATTCATTTTGCATTCAATAATGCACTCAAATTCTTCTTTTGTAATGTCAGAGAAACTGAGCAAGACAGAGATTAGAGACCAATTTAATAGTTTATTAAATGGAATGATTTTCTGGGACCAAATGATCCATGACAGGTGCCAGGGCTGAATGATACTGTGGTCTCAAAGAATCCAGCCCTGAATATTGGGACAGCAAGATTTTTATAGGATAACAAGAACAATGACATAATGGGGGAGGTACCTGGATGGGGATAACCTAATGGGGGAGGCACCTAGGATGACACAATGTAGGGAAGTACTAGAGAGGTTACTGATATTCTAATGATGTCTAAAATGGATAGACCTTTATCCTGTCAAACATTAAGAAGGAATGATTATAGCCTAAAGATATAAAACCTTTAGCTCATCAAACATTAAGAGGGAAAGGTTATAACCTGAGGCAGAGTAACTAAATAGGACAATTGGAAAAACTGGTCAGGACATTAAAAGGGAACTGTGGCTCAACACTTTGACCATAAATTCCTTCTTTCTCCACAGATCTGAGAGGTAAAATATCCTCTGTTCTTATAATTTGCTTATAATATCAACATGTCTAAATTATGAATCCATTTTGACCTTATCTTGGTATATGGTGTTAGGTATGAGTCAGTGCCTAGTTCCTGCCATACTAATTTCCAATTTTCCCAGCAGTTTTTTGTCAAATAGTGAATTCTTATCCCAAAAGTTGGGGTCTTTGGATTTGTCAAATACTACATTACTCTAGTCATTGACTATTGTGTCTTGTGAACCTAACCTATTCCACTGATTGACTACTCTATTTCTTAGCCAGTACCAAATGGTTTTGATGACTGCTGCTTTATAATATAGTTTTAGGTCTGGTATAACTAGGCCAACTTCATTTGCATTTTTTTTCCATTCATTCCCTTGAATTCTTGACCTTTTATTCTTCCAGCTGAATTTTGTTTTATTTTTTCTAGCTCTGTGAAGTAATTTCTTGGGAGTTTAATTTGTATGGCACTGAATAAATAGATTAATTTAGGGAGTATTGTCATTTTTATTATGTTAGCTTGACCTATCATGAGCACTTGATATTTTCCCAAGAGAGTAGATCTGACTTTATTTGTGTGGAAAGTGTTTTGTAATTGTGTTCATATAGTTCTTGACTTTTGAGAGGTCATCCTTCTTGCCAGGACTGAACCTTTGACTTGCATTCTTTACCCCCTACTCGCTTGCAGTTCTTCTAGCTCTCTAGTACATCCATCCATACCTTTTTTACATAACCATTGTTCATATTTTCCCAAAAATTCACCACCCAGCATGTTGGAGAACCTTCTTCAGTTTCTCCTAATAAAACCCTCTGGCTGTCCACCTGTCATTACTTGTTCTTCCTGTAGGAATAGATCATTCTGCAATCCATTGGTGACATTCTCTACTTCTGTTTTTTGAAGTTCCTTGTTGGATACATATTATAGCTTGTTCACTCTACTCTTGCCTGCCATGAACCTCTTCACTGTCTTGTGTGATATTCATTTTCAGTTCTTTGGAGACCATGATGTTACATATATTCTTGTCATAGTAAACACCAACCTTGAGCCAACTGCCACCAGCTACTTCCAAAAGTGAGGTCTTGGAGTAGCAAATATCTCTAACTTTTTAGTAGAATCTTTGAGGTTCTCTAAGTATACCATCATATCACCAGCAAAGAGTGATAATTTGGTTTCCTTGTTGCCTACTCTAATTCCTTTACTCTCTTTCTCAACTTTTATTGCCAAAGCTAGCATTTCTAACACAATATTGAATAGTAACGGTGATAGTAGGCAACCTTGTTTCCCTCCTGATCTTATTGGGAATGGTTGCAGTTTGTCCCCATTACATATGATGTTTACTGATAGTTTTAAATAGATGCTACTGATTATTTTAAGGAAAAGTCCATTTATTTCTATACTCTCAAGTGTTTTTAAAAGGAATGGATGTTGGATTTTATCAAATGCTTTTTCTGCATCTATTGAGATGATCATATGGTTTTTGTTAATTTGGTTATTAATATGGCCAATTATACTGATGGTTTTCCTAATATTGAACCAGCCCTGCATTCCTGGCATAAATCCTACTTGATCGTGGTGTATTATCCTGGGGATGATTTTCTGTAGTCTTTCTGCTAATATCTTATTTAAGATTTTAGCATCAATATTCATTAGGGAGATTGGTCTATAATTTTCTGTCTCTGTTTTCAACCTATCTAGTTTAGGTATCAGTACCATGTCTGTGTCATAAAAGGAATTTGGTAGGACTCCTTCATTCCCTATTTTTTCAAATAGTTTATATAGCATTGGGGCTAATTGTTCTTTGAATGTTTAGTAGAATTCATATGTAAATCCATTTGTTATTGGGATTTTTTTTTTAAGGAAGTTGATTAATAGCTTGTTCTATTTCTTTTTCTGAAATGGGACTATTTAAGCATTTACCTCCTCCTCTGTTAATCTGGGAAGCCTATATTTTTGGAGGTAGTCATCGGAGTAGCAAATATCTTGAAAGGGAGAGGAGGCAACATGGGTCAGGTGAGTTAAATCTCTGCCACCAACTTTACCATTTGTCCTCAGTCCTAAGTGGAGGCCATATAGGACTCTGTTCCCAAGATCTCCTTTTGGAGAAAGGGCCCATTATCCCTGCAGTGACCAACACCCAACTGCTGACCAATGAGAGACATAGCCATACGTCCTGGAAACTTCTAATCTAACCCCGAAGCCATCATCTGTGACAACAACTCAAAGGAAGATGTGAGCAGGCAACTGTCCTTGAAAGTGCTATAGTCCCTTCTTTCTCAGTAATCCCAGCAACCCAAGAGCCAGAAAACAATCCTTCTGGGCTCCTTTTCAAGGAGGACCTAGCTTGTCATCCATTTGAACTGTCTTCCTAATGTTCACAGACATAGTGCCTCACTTCAGACCTGGATCACCTTTTCCTCATATTATTTCATCAATCTATTTGATCACTCTGCATCATTTCCCCCTCAGTCCATCCTTCATTTGGCTGCCAAAGTAATATGCTCAAAGTACAGATTTGAATATTCCCCTTTGCCACTGAAAAAAACTCCAGTAGTGCTAATCACATATAGGATAGATATAGGATAAAATGCCAATTCCTCCATTTGGAAAGTCCCTAATAGTCTTAGTCCCACCTGTCTCTACTGGCTGATTGTACTTTATGCCTTAGGCACATATTTCCATCCTCCATCTGAGGAAAAAAAATCACTGTCTTGGGGGGATCCAGAATTCCCCCTTTTCTAAAGTCTTCATTTCAAAGCTCAATCTCAGAAGACTGAAATAACTCTCTTTTCAATGTTGGTCAGAGCCCACCCAGACTTCCTAGGAATCAAATCTAAGATGAATTCCTGCACTTTGTGTTCCACTCCAACAAGCTTGGGTAGGGTAGATCCTTGACTAGATTGCCAAGGCTTGGGGTGCTATGGGTGTATGGATAGTTTCTCAGTCCAGGAGTGACTTGATGTCATTCTCCTAGCCCTTCTTTGGAGTGAGCCCATTTCTCTTCGTGAAGTCCATTCTCGTTAATTGTTAACTGATCAAAATGGATTACTGTCCTAAGCAACACTTATTCTTCCAAGGTAAGTGAGCTCACTGTGAGTTCACGATCATGAAGGGTCTTCAGGAGTATCACTAACCCTTTTATTAATAAAATGCTATCATCATTAATAAAATGATTAATTACTTAGGAAAGAGGTCTCAAACATTTTAAATATCATACAACTATACTCGCTAGTGTTCATATCTAAAGAACATTAGATTGTAAACTCCTTGAAGGCAGGAACAGTTTTTTCCTGTCTTTGGGTCTATGATATTTAGCACAATCAGCACATAGTTGGCACTTAATAATTCTTATTGTCTGACATCACAATCTATTTTCCTTCCCCAGGATTCTGTATAGGCTGTTTCCATGCCTGGAATGCCAGTCTCACTGTTGCTTTGGATCCTCAGAAGATTCCATAAAACATTTTTTACATCACCCACATTTCCCCTGAATCCTTTCTCTCTCCTCTCCCAGAAAAATGTTCCTAATAATATTCTTTGTTTTCATATTTTGGGGATGGAGACAGCACTGGCTAAGTGAATTGCCCAGTGTCATGCAGCTGGTATCTGAGGTTTAAATTCAGGTCCTTCTGATTCTAATAATAATATTTTTTAAAAAGAGGAAAAAAACCCCGATGAAATAAAACAAAGCTTCACTTTATATAATATTCCTAGGTCTTTAGCTTTACAAAGGATGAGCAGAAAGGGAAATAGCTTCTCAAATCTCTTATTTGGGATCAAGCTTGGTTGTTATAATTTTTTAAAAAAGATTTTTATTTTCAAAACATATACATGGATAATTTTTCAACATTGACCTTTGCATAGCCTTGTGTTTCAGATTTCCCTCCCTTCCCCCCATCTCTTCCCTTAGATGGCAAGCAATCCAATATATGCTGAACATGTTAAAATATATGTTAAATCCAATATGTGTAAACATATTTATATAATTCTCTTGTTGCACAAGAAAAATCAGATCAGAAAGGAAAGCAAATGAGTAAGAAAACAAAATGAAAGCAAACAACATCAAGTGTTGTGATCCACATTCAGTTCCCACAGTCCTCTCTCTGGGTGTAGATGGCTCTCTCCATCACAAGATCATTGGAGCTAGAATCAATCATCTTGTTATTGAAAAGAGCCATGTCCATCAGAATTGATCATTGAATAATCTTGTTGTTGCCATGTATAATAATTACCTGGTTCTGCTCATTTCACTCAGCATCAGTTCCTATAAGTCTCTCCAGGCCTCTCTGAAATCATCCTGCTGGTCTTTTCTTATAGAACAATACTATTCCATAGCGTTCATAGACTATAACTTATTCAGCCATTTTCCAGCTGATGGGCATCCACTCAGTTTCCAGTTTCTGGCCACTACAAAAAGATTTGCCATAAACATTTTTGCACATGTGGGTCCCTTTCCCTCCTTTAGATCTCTTTGGAATATAGACTTGGCCATTATAATTTCACATGATTTAATTTTTATTGTTTTATGGCTGGGTTCTTTTGTTCTATGTAGGACAGCTCACAAATCCATTTGGGGAAATATAATTATATATGTATACATTATAACTTCAGAACCAAAGCAAATGAGTGATAATGTAGACAGCCCAATCAAGGGGACTGAAATGAATCAAGTGAGCCTCATAGATGAGGGAAATTTAGGGAGGAAGGTGTTTTAAGGGATTAAGCAAATCGTGATCTGAATACTAAAATGCAAAAGATTTGGATTGCCAGGTAAGTGCCAGCATAGGTTCTCTTTAATGTCCAGACCCAGTTTCCCTAATTGTCCTATTCAGTTACTCTGCCTCAGGTTATAACCATTCCCTCTTAATGTTAGGTCTTATATCTTAGACCTTAGGCTATAATCATTCCCTCATAATGTTTGATGGGATAAAGGTCTTTATCCATTTTAAACATCATTAGAGTCTCAGGAGCCTCTCCAGTACCTCCCATTATATCATCCTACATGCCCTCCCCCACCCCCATTAGGTCATCCCCATCCAGGTACCTTCCCCATTATGTCATTGTTCTTGTTACCCTATAAAAGAATCTTGTATCTGACATTTACTGCTGGATTCTTGGAGATGATAGTCTCATTTAGCCCTGGGACCAAACCATGGATCCATTTGCTCCCAGTGAATCTCTCCATTTAATAAACTATTAAATTGTTCTCTAATCTTTATCTTGCTCAGTTTCTCCTGCATTACAAAGTCACAGGGATGTCCCTGAATCTCAGCTTCAGACACGACAAAGAAGCAAGCATTTGTCAAGGTGCTACTCTGTGCCAGACACTGTGCCAAGTGCTGGGAGTACAAAAAGGGGCAAAAACTTGGTTCGAATAATGAAGCAAATTCCGGTAGAGAAATCTAAAAGGAGTTTGTTGTTTACCCAAGGCAAAAGGATGTTGAAGGTGGCCAGACTTGCTTTTAAAGATGGAATAAGAGAAGACAATGCTGATAATGCTCATTTCTCAGTGGGATGGGCTTAGATTATCTCAGATGAGTTTACAATCCGGGTGGATGCTGAGTTCCAAATTGGAATCAGATTGTGTTGGACTGCTCATTTCTGGGCTCTGTTTAGCATATATTGGATTGCTTGCCATCTAAGGGAAGAGATGGGTGGGGGGGAGCCCTTGAGAGGGCTGGCACTGACTTTTAGGAAAGGAGGATGGGAGATCATCTTTGGACATTTCATTAGAATTAACTTTCTGGGAGGAGCTAAATTTCCAGGAGGTGTGGAGATGGGACAGACCCCTTTGGGGATGGCCACAAAGGCCAAAGTCTGGAGTTCTAGGGCCTGGAGGGCAGGGAAGGGTGCGAGAGTGTGGAGGTTGTGATGCAGGGATGCATGGCTTCTGGGAAAGGATGGAGCATCCAGCTGAAGTATGGTGAGGACTCCTGAGGGGAATAAAAGTTGGCTGACTTTTCCCCAAAATGAAAGAACAATAATTAAGCACTTATTGTGTGCCAGTCACTTGGGATATAAAGAAAAGCAAAAATGTAGTTCTTCTCTCAAGGAGTTTATATTCTAATGGGAAGGACAACATGCAAATATGTGCTTATAGTACAAACACACATGCACACATGTACAAGCACATATATCGGGTGGAAGGTCAATCCCAGAGGAAGGTACCCATCTGTAAAATGGAGGGGTGCGGGTGGGCTTCTGAGGCCTCTCCCAAATCTTAGTTTATGAAACTCTATAATCTGTGAGGCTGACCTTGGAGGCCCTTTCCAGCAGGAAATCTAGAGGGTAAGTTTCCATCTTGTCCCTGTCGGAATTCAGCAAATGGTTTCAGGGAAAATCTCATGAAAGCCATTCTAATCTTCCTTCTATACCCATATTTCCAGCCTCCAAACCCTTCCCGTTTGCCTATTACAATGATGATGATAATACCTCACTTTTCTATAAGGTTTATACATTTTTCCCTTATAGATGGGGCAATATAAATTATTATGCCTATTCTACAGAAATGGAAACTGAGGTTCGCCCACATAAGGGGATTTTCTTAGAGTCTCACAGCTGGCAAAGAGTAGACTGTATTTTTATAAGCTTGCAGGCTAATGCAGTCACATTCCCTGGGGATGGATAAGGTCCATCAAGAGACAGGGGCTAGAGTCCAGAGACTTCCTGTGCCCAGTTGGTCACTCACATGCCCAGGGGTATTTGTAAAGAGGGACAGGTTCCAAACACCAGATTTTTCACTGGACATCTAGGGGTGACCTGTCTGAGCAAACATCAACCTGCTGTGTCCTTTGGACTCTGATCTGATTCGTTCTCCCTCCTCCTGTTCCTTTGCTTTGCTGAGAGCAGGAGTGCTCTTCTAGACCCCAGAGTATAAGGGAAGTATCACCAAGTTCATAAGCCTCTGCAAGCATAGAAGGTTAGAGTTGAAGGGGATTTTGGAATATATAATCACAAATCGTCTCTTCCATCAAACTAAGGATGGGGACTATTTTTTGCCTTTTTCTATCCCCAGCATTTAGCACAATGCTGCACATTTTGTTGTTGTTTTTCAGTCATGTCTGATTCTTTGTGACCCCATTTGGGGGTTTTCTTGGCAAAGACACTGGAGTTGGTTTGTTATCTCCTCCAGCTCATTTTATAGATGGGAAAACTGAGGCAAGCAGGGGAAACTGATGAGATTTGGGGTATAATCAGAATCTCTGTAGAAGACCTCCAAGGATAAGGTACAGGTGATCCCCCCAAAGTATATGGTGTTGAGGGTTATCACAAAAAAATTTATAGACCTAGACCTTCTCCAAATCAAGAGGCAAATCAAGCAGACTAAATCCATAAAGGTTTTTTTTAGCAATGAACAAGGGGAAAGACAAATTCTCTAGGAGAGACTCCATTAAAGCAAATGGAATTAACCTTAACAGGAGTTTAGGGTTAGGTCCTAATAGATGATTTCTTAGCAAGCAGATTAACCTCAAAAAGGAGTTGGGGTCTAACATAGGTTAACCCTCACAGGGATTTAGCACGGTAATGGGAATTATCAAATTAGTGAGCTAAGTTAAGTCCTTTTATAGGGGAAATAGAATCTCAAGAATTTGCCATCATAACTTGACTTTATGACGGGCTACATTGACTATGGAGTTATGATGATTTTGTCAATGCAAAGAATTCATTCAAGAATTCTGCCAGAGACACTAATGTGTTGTTGATGGAATTGTGAAATGATCCAAGCATTCTGGAGAGCAATGAGGAACTATGCCCTAAGGTCTATCAACCTGTACATACCTTTTGACCTAGCAGTGCCATTATTGGGTCTGTATCCCAAGGAAATCATAAAGGAGGGAAAAAGACCCACGTGTGCAAAAATGTTTGTAGCAGCTCTTTTTATGCGACAAAGGATTGGAAAATAAATGGATACCCATCAATTGGGGAATGGCCAAACAAATTATGGTATATGGAAGTATGGAATCTTATTGTCTATAAAAATGATGAATAAGATGATTTTAGAAAGGCCTGGAAAGATTTACACAAACCGAGCAAATCAAGCAGAACTAGGAATATATTGTACACAATAACAGCAAGAATGTGCCATGATCAACTCTGAAAGACTTGGTTCTTGTCAGTGGTTCAGCGATCCAAAGCAATCCCAACAGACTTTGGACAGTAAATGCCATCTACATCCAGAAAAAGAACTATGGAGATTGAATATAAATTAACACATGCTATGTTCACTTCTTTTTTTGTTTTCTTTTTCTCTCCCATGATTTTTCCCTTTTGCTCTGATTTTTCTCTCCTAATATGATTTATAAAGCAGTCTGTATTAAAAATAAATATATATATTTAAAGAGACTTCCTCCTGGGGTGGGCCTGTAATTAAAATCCCATTTGAACAAAAAGCCCACTTGAGGCTTAGGTGATCCTATCAGTGCTTCTCCCTGTTTGTCTCAGGGAGTAGCCAGACTTCCTAATTGCATACAGTGGTATCAGCTCTCTGTCTATGGCCCAACTAGCCATACAGGACCCTGATTAGCCAGGGTCCCACAGGCTATAAGTATCTGAGGCCAGATTTGACTCAAAAAGTTAAGTTTTCCTGATTCTAAGCCCGGAGCTGTATTCACTGCACTACCTAGCTGCCCCTAATTTAATTCAACTAAATTTTCTTTTCCACAATTTTTTCCATTACATATAAAATCTATTTTAACATTCATTCTTCCATTAAATTTTTTAAAAAATAATTCAACTGTAGGACCGTAGATAGATAGACTGTTGCTAAACTTGGAGTTGGAAAACATGGCCGGATTTGTGTTTAGTACTTGTGTGAGATTGGAAAAGTCATTTAATCAGATTCCTCATCTCTAAAATGAGAATAACCAGGACTTAATTTACTAGGTTGCTAGGTGGATCAAGTAATAATAATAACAATACAACAGCAACAATTGTAGTTAACATTTACATAGAAGTGACTATGTCCCAAGTGCTTTACAATTTTTATGTCATTTGATCCTTACAATAAAGCTGGGAGGTAAATATTATTGTTATCCCCATTTTACAGATAAGGGGCAAGGCGGAGAAGTGTCTTGTCCAGGATTATACAGCTAGGAAGTACATGAAGCTGGGTTTCCCACCCCCATCCCCCATTCTTCCCCATCCCCTGTCATCACCACTAAATCTCCAGACACCCTGATTCCTATTTGATCATTGGATCCCAATGGCTCTGGAGGGGAGACCGGTGACCTTGCACAGCCCTCCCTCACTTCAGTCCGATTCACTTGCATGTTATGGCACTACCTCTTGGAGAACAGCAGCAGCCTCTTCACCACTTCTTCCTGCTTATTATCCATCCTGCCCCCCTTTCCCCAGTCATTCTGTCGGGACTCACCCCGGCTGCTGCCCTGCCCCTTTGCACTTTCTCCTAGCGGACTGAGCCCCCTGATACCCAATCTCTGGTGGGGAACCATGCAGTGTCCTGGCCCTTATTGCTGGCATGGGCGGGGAGGGCACAGCTGCATTCCAGAACATCTGGCTCAGTTCTGACCCAGAGCCAGCTGAGGCTTTCTCCTGCTGGCCCCAGCAGAAGTGGGCAGCCTCCTGACGACTCACCACTGTCCTGGTTAACCCTTTCTGGCCCAGAGCCCTTTTTAAGGTATCCCATAACTCCAGGCTGTGGGGTTTTGTCATCTGGGAATAATGTGATGTAAACTGGTGTGACCTGAAGAATGACCCTACTCTGTGGGGGAAAGGGCTCTTGACCACTGAAGTCATTGAAGTTTGGGATATGGCTTAAGATCTTGGACACCACCCTGAGAGAAACAAGGCATTGTTACCACCAAAATAGGAATCCAAACCTACAAAAGCGTAAAATTCACCCGAGTCCTTTGGACTGTGACCATTCCCTAGTCTAGGCAGATACCATGGCCACAGTCCTCCCTTCAGATCGTTGAATTAAATCTTATTGAACTCATCTTAACAGGCTTCTGTCCTGTTCTGTCCAATACAACCATATATATATTTTTTCATGCTTCTTAATGTTTTAATAAGCCTGAGTCTGGTCAAAAGCTTTTTTTTCTATATCTAGTGATATAATCAAATCAATTTTGTTGTTTTTGTTACTTTTATAAACGTTGATATTGTCCATTATTCTTTTTTATTTTTAAATTTTTAAAAATTATACCTTTTTATTGACAGAACCCATGCCTGGGTAATTTTTTTTTACAACATTATCCCTTGTATTCGCTTCTGTTTCAACTTTTCCCCTCCCTCCCATCACCCCCTCCTCCAGATGGCAAGCAGTCTTATACATGTTGAATATGTCACCGTATATCCTAGATACAATATATGTATGCAGAACCAAAGTTCTCTTGTTGCACAGGAAAAATTGGTCAAAGTTAGAGTTCAGAAGGTAATAAATAATCTGGGAAGAAAAACAAAAATGCAAGCAGTTTATATTCATTTCCCAGTGTTCTTTCTTTGAGTGTAGCTGCTTCTGTCCATCATTGATCAATTGAAACTGAGTTAGTTCTTCTCTTTGTCAAAGAGATCCACTTCCATCAGAATACATCCTCATATAGTATCGTACAACTATATATTGTTTTCTGTTCTTTTAGGGTCTATGATGAGACCTTGACATGCTCTAGGGAAGAAGAAAGGAATTGAGGAAGTCCTATTAAAGACAAAGCTTCTTCTTTTTCATTTAAAAAACTTTTTATTTTCCCTAGTTACATATAAAACAGCATTTTTTTTGGTTATACATGTACAGCCAAATTTTTTTAAAAACATATTTCCTTATGAATCATGTCAGGAGAGAAAATCAGAACAAAAGGGAAAAACCACAAGAGAAGAAGAAAAGGAAAAAAAAAAGTGAACACAGCATATGTTGATTTACATTCAGTCTCCATAGTTCTCTCTCTGGATGCAGATGGCATTTTCCATCCAAAATTTATTGCGATTGCCTTGGATCACTGAACTACTGAGAAGAACCAAGTCTATCAAAACTGATCATCACACAATCCTGCTGTTACTGTGTACAATGTTTTCCTCGTTCTGCTTGTTTCACTCAGCTTCAGTCCACGTAAATCTTCCCAGGCCTGTTCATCATTTTTTACAGAGCAATAATATTCCATTACTTTCATATAATATAACTTATTCAGTATTCCCCAGTTGATGGGCATCTACTCATTTTCCAGTTCTTTGCCACCACAAAAAGAGCCGCTACAAATATTTTTGCACATGTGGGTCCTTTTCCCTCTGACAAAGCTTCTTTTATAAGATGGCAGGATCAGCTACATAGAGCTGGAAGGGACTTTGGAGATTATATATAGAGCTTCCTCAGGTTACAGATGAGGATACCTTGGGAGAGAAAGTTATTTGTCACATGTTACCCAGGCAGTAGATGAGTATTGGAGGTGGAATTTGAATCCAGGGATGGGGAAAGGGTGGGGTATCTTTGCAGTATTTTCTTCTTTGTTTTTTTTTTTCCTCTAATTCCTTGATTCCATCTCCTTGTGTCTGGATCTCCCTCTTGTCCCCGGACCCAGATGGTTCTGGAGAAGAGAATGAGGCTGGGTGATTTTGCCCAGCCTTCCCTCACTTAATCAAATTCACTTGCACCTTTCCTGATGTCTTGGTCCTCTTCCAGAATGACGCATGTTTTCTTTCTTTTTTTTTTTTGAAACACCTTGGCTGACCTTGAGCTCTTGAATGGTTTGAAAACTGTCAACTTTCACACGAAGCACAAGTCTGTTCCAGGGGAGAGGCTGCCGGCTGGGCTGGGATTGAGGGATGGGGGACAGGGGACTGAGCTTCCTCTAGTCCACCCTGACTTGGATCATGGGAACACACACTTCGAGCTGCCAGGGACCTTGGAGGCCACTTAGTCCAGCTCTGTCCCTTGGCACAGGACAACCTCAGCCCTGTGAACAGAACGAGAGCCGAGTCTCCAGCAGGGGGTCGTCAATGAATCAATGGGAAAGCATTTATTAAATTCTCAGTTTGTACAGCCCTGGGCTAAGTGGTGGGGATGCCGTCTCTGTCCTCAAGAAGCCCCCATTTTAATAGATGGAGACGGAATTATTGGTTTCTAGCCCTGAATGAGCTGATGGGACCAAGAATTTTGGTTGTGAGGACTTTCTTTTCCTGGTCTTCTGTTGCTGCGGGTGATGAGGGCAACATCTGCGGCAGAAGATGCTGGGATCCCTGCTTGGATGTAAGGATGGGTCCCACTGGGATGTAAAAGAGCCACAAAGGATTATTATTGCACCACACCTCCCCCTAGTGTACACCGCTCGCAATCTGAAAGGTACTATTTTGTTAGGGAATAACCAAAATGGTCTGCAGTCACAGAAGCTATGATTTATAGCCACAGTCATAGCAGGGAGGGAGCATTCGAAATCATTAGAGCCCAATCCTTTCATTTTTATAGGGGAGAAAAGCAGCTTCAGAAAGGGGCACATTTTTGAGCTTGAAATATTATCAATAATGAGAATAATAATAATGATGATGTTATTTACGTATCAGAGATCTGTTCATGCATTTTACAAACCCCATCATTTCACAGTAGCCCTGTGAGGCAGGGTAATATCGTGTCCATTTTGTCCCAAATCTGTGATTTCCTTGGTACTCCTGGGGGGGAAATTCCCTTGCCAGTCAGCCAACTGCTTTGCCTGATAGTTTTAGAGGGTCCTTGGGAGCTCTGAAAAGTTCAATGACTTGTCCAGCTGATAAAGTCACATGGGTGAGGAATCTGACACGGAGAGAGGGTCAATAATCGACCCCAAGTCCTCCAGCTAAAGCATCTAAGGGAAGTTTGAACCCAGATCGGTCTCCGCCAGTCCAGGTACTGTGTTCTGTCTGTTCTGTCTATACTGCCCTGGCTCTACTCTCACCTCTCGGGGTTTCCTGGCATATTGAACAACACCTGGGACAAAGAGGGAGACCGGAGCGTCAGCAGTTTCAGCCAGGTCTCTGGGCCAACAAGCCTTTCTCCATTATCCCAGCTCACTTTATCAAAGTCTCTTTGGAAAGTATCTCTCAGCCCTGGTGAAATAGTTCACTGTAGCATTCACAGCTCTTGCAGAGCTTTCCACAAGGGACCAAGACAACCTGGTCTACATTAGATGATGAAGAAATGGTTCATATATTTTGCTGGTTAATTGAGGAAATTAAGCCTATTTGTTAAACAAAAAATTGCTACATCTAATCAGTATTTTTAATACCTATGTAATTTAATTTTTAATATATTCAGGGAAAAATATCTTTAACATCTAAATTCCCTTCCAGAACCTTTATTCACATCACGCGGCACACGCGGAGCAGGGCTCCGAGGAGGACAGTTTGGGAAAAGCTGTCTCTAGTACTTTTCTAAACGGTAATTTTGACACTTAGCAAAGATCAGAGGATTTAGAATTGGACCATTAGTTTGGCTTCTTCATTGTATAAGGCCCACTGCTGATAAGTGATAGTACGAGGATTTGAACCCTTATCTTAATGTTCCAAATTTCACGTTCTGATCTCTATCTTATGCTGTCATGTGTCTTTTATTATCTTCTGATCATTTTGTCTATTTTTTTCTTTCCTTTGTAGCTGGACCGGAAACTCTTGGAAAACAGTGGAGCAGCATCCTTGTGGAAGAAAAAACAGGAGAGGAAGGGAGGGAGGAAAAGGGGAGCTCCCCTGAGAGGTGGTCACAGAAGTGCAGCCAGAAAATAATAAGATGTTTCCTTACTCCTGAGGGACTAATTGTTGTTTGATTGGGGGAAGGGGAGAAGAGCAGGAAAGGATAGCCTCCAAGGGGAGGAGATACTCTCTGGTGTGATGGTACCATCTTGAGGACGGGGTCATGCTTTGTGACAATCTTCTGGAAGGAGTCTGGTTTTCCATATCGATCTTTGCTTTCTACAACTGTGATCCCCGTGCCCTACTTCCCCAATGTAGATATGGCTGTCAATAAGTGAAGTTGTTGTCTAGGTGCTCAATTTATGTCTCAGGAACGATCTATGGGTCAGACAGAAATGTTTGGGGAAAACAATCCCTTATTGAGTCCTGGTGCTGAGAATGACACATAAAACAATGAGAATCAGCTCGATGCAAAAGTTTATTGTTCTAAAGTGCTTTCTTGAGAGTGGATTTCTAATATTGTGATTCTGAGTGGCCTCCCTGGAGCTGGCCCAGTTCCATATCAGAGGTCAGGGCAAAATATTTATTGGAGTGTTTATCAGGAAGAAAAACAAGCTGGTGGTAGGCAAATATTATTTGGGGACACAAATGTACAAACTTTCCAAAAAAATATTACTGTCATTATTTTTCTATGATCACATTCTATAAGATTAAGATCAGGATTGAAATGGGGTATCTTTATTGTATGGTTATGGGGGTTGAGTAATGGTATTGCTGGGTTGAATTTTGTTTATTACTATTTTAGTAGTTTTGGAAGTTATTCGAGGTCTTATTTATCCATTTATCCATCCTTTAATGGAGATGATAAGGCTTAATCTCATAACAATTGGGTTTCCATTCTATAAGCTAGTCTCCCTTAAGGGATCTCAAGACCACAAGGTCCAATCTTATGAGTGGTCAGCTGGGGAAAACCTCAGTTGGGATGTCTGCCAAGTGGTCACTCTGCCCTAGTTATGTCTCTAGCAGGCTGACTCTGACCTGTGCCCTTAGATCTGGGGATTGCTTGAGACATCTATTCCCAGAAGGTTTCCTCTTAAAACCAAAAACATATATTGTTAGAGTAGGTAAAATAGAGCAGAGTAAGTTAAAATAGAGTATGGATATCAATTTGGACTAGTTTGAGGAGAGAAACTGTGAGCCTGAGCTCCTAAGGAGTCTTTGTGGAGCAGTTATGCTTAGGAATAGATTGGGGCATCAACTCCATTATCTCTTGAGGTCTTTAGCCCAACATCTTGTGATTATGTGTCTGTGACTGATTGAAAGCAACATCTACTGAACTCCTGGCAGAAATGATAATGTGTGGGTGAGCAGACAGTACAGCCTGGGCATGTTCAGGATTCACCCACTTTTCACTTGGTCTCAAGAAAATATTTCCTTCCACCCAACCACCCAATCATCCATCCATCCATCCATCCATCCATCCATTCATCCACCCATCCATCCACCCAACCATCCATCCATTCATCCACCCAACCATCCATCCATCCATCCACCCATCTACTTATCTGCTTACCCACCCATTTATCCATTCATCTATCCACCCATCTACAAGCATTTGTCAAATGCCTTTTCTGGGTCAGTCTCAGTGCTGGCTTCAAAAAGCATCAATACTAATGGAGGATGGCCCGTATACAAGATCTGTACAAAATGGATGCAATGTAGTTTGGGGGGAGGGTATGTACTCGCAACAGAAAGGACTATGGAAGACTTTGTCCAGAATGCTTGAGCTTAAAGGAGACTGGAGTCTTTGGAACCTGAAGTAGCAGGCTGACTCAACAAATTGCTCCTGGGGTGTGGCTGGAGCTGGTTCTTTTATTATAAAAACATAAGCTCTGGGAATCCAGGTACTTAATACTTGTCTGCCCTCCTGGCCCAGAAGCTCATGATCTTGGCATTTCCTGCCTGACTGGTTCTTCTGGATCCTTAGGGTATCATCAAGCCATCTTCCTGCTCACACTCTTGGGGCTACACCCTTTTTTTCCTACTGCTCCTTGACTTCACAGAGGCTTCCTAATTCCCCCCAGATTTCTCAATGCCCCCAAGGGAGGGCTGATGTTAGCGCCCTCCATTTCTCTCTGTTCCTGAGCTGACACAACACAATCTATTTCCCTCCTTGAGATGTCAGGGCCCTGATTTCTCAGCTAGGATCTCTCTATTCCCAGAATGAATTCATTGAGTTAGGATTGTATTCATCTCCATATCACCATCAGTTGCACCAGCTTTAGTTTTGTCTATCACTACCAACTATTGCCTCTGGCTATTTCCATCTATAATGATCATCAGTGAAAACCAATAACCAATAACTTCCACTACTGGATACCACTATGTGTACATGCCCTGGATCATAGGATCATATAGCACTGAAAGGGACCTGAGTTTAATCTCCCTATTTAAATATGAGGAAACTGAGGTCCAGAAAGATCATGTCTTTTGCTTGGGATCACGAAGTAAGTTTGTATTTGAAATCAGGTCTTCCTAACTCCAAGTTCTCCAGTGCTTTAGTCACCACACTGTGCTGAGGGATGCATTTTACAAAATTCTAATTTCTTTAAAGATACAACTTATTCTCTAGTAGCCGCCATCTTTGTCCATGATCAATCTAAGCTTGAACTGTTATACCTGCCCACTTTAGAGATGCTGCCTCTTGTGAAGATCTACTGATTAGATTTACTGATAGATTACCACTACTGAGTGGTAAGTCTCTATCCTGAACTCATGAAGCTCTACTCATTTCAATCTGAACTTGAATTTCTCCCTAAATTTTCTACCTTCTCATTACCCTTTTTATTTCTCTACCTTCTGGCTCCATTTTATTTTGTCTTCCTCCACTAGAATGTGAGCTTGAGAGTAAAGGTTGTCTGTATACTTGTCCCTTTCTACACAGTGAATTTTCCTATCATGGTTTTAATATAGCAGATATTGGCATAGGGAATTAAATGAGAATTTAAAAAAAATAGCTTTTTATTTTCAAAATAAAAAAATTACAAAGATAGTTTTCAACATTCACCCTCAAAATACCTTGTATTCTAATTTTTTTCTCCCTGCCTCCTTACTTTTTCCCTCCCCAGAAGCAAGTAATCCAATATATGTTAAATATGTACAATTCTTCTATTTATATCTCCACATTTATCATGCTGCATAAGACAAATCAGATCAAAAAGGAAAAAAAAGATGAGAAAGGAAATAAAAAACAAATAAATAATAACAAAAAAAAAGACTCTGGGTGCAGATGACTCTCTTCATCACAAATCTATTGGAATTGGCCCGAATCACTTCACTTTTGAAAAGTGTCATATCCCTCAGAACTGATTATCATATAATTTTCTTGTTGCTGTGTTAAATGTTCTCTTGGTTCTGCTCATTTCACTTAGTATCAGTTCACATAAATCTCTCCAGGCCTTTCTGAGATCAGCTGCTGGTCTTTTCTTAAGGAACAATATTCCATTACATTTATATACCATAACTTATTCAGCCATTCTTCAACTGATGGGCATCCACTCAGTGGCCAGTTTCTTGCCACTAGGGCTGCCACAAACATTTCTGTACATGTGGGTCCCTTTCCCTCCTTTAAGATCTCTTTAGGATACAACCCCAGTAGAAAGGCTGCTGGACCAAAGTGTAAGCACAGTTTGATAGCCCCTTGGGCATAGTTTCCAGTTGCTCTCCAGAATGGTTGGATCAATTCACAACTCCACCAACAATGTATTAATGTTCCAGTTTTCCCACATTCTCTCCAACATTTATCATTATCTTTTCCTGTCAACTTAGCCAATCTGAGAGGTGTAAAGCAGTACTTCAGAGTTGTCTTAATGTGCATTTCTTTGATCAATAGTGATTTAGAGTATCATGAGAATTTTGGGGAAGTCTTGTGGAAGTGGCAGATGACACATAAAAACCAACAGATAACATAGAGCTTGTGATCAAATACTTAATTCAAATTTTACAATAAGGTACTGTAAATATACCATAAAAGAAAAAGGGAAAATTCAGACTTCTCTTATATGAAGGGATGGCTGAAAATTTTTGCCTTGGATTTTCCAAATCACAGGGGTGCCAACCCCATGATGTGGAAGGGATAACTATTTGTATTCCCAGCACTCACCAGAGTGTCTAACACAGTAAGTACTTAATTATGTTTATCTATCTATCTATCTAGACATATAGGTAGATAGACAGATTTATCCATCTGTCATTGATAGCCAGTACTATCAGCTCTTATTCTGTTACCATCTACTTCTCATCATCTGTCAGCTTTGTCATCACCATCACCTGAGATTATCATCTACTGCTAACTAGTGGCTGTTATCATTAATACCTTCATTATCATTGACTTTTCCTATTGACTGTCTCTATCACCTAATATCATTGTCACCATTCACTGTCACCGTCAACTGCTGAAGCCAAATGCTGTCACAGCTCCCACTACTACCCATCATACTGACTAGGCAACTGTTACTGTCTACTGGCATTATTGTCTATTGTCACTACTAATTTCCATCGCCAACTGTCGCTGCCAACCTTCATCAGCAGCTGTTACCAGTACCATTACCACCTGTCATTGCTGCTGACTAGCGTTACTGGTTATCACCACTACCATCATGACTGACTAACACTAAAGATCATCTCTCTCTAATGTTATTCCGTCTGTCATCATTACCTATCCATCATTGGCTTTCACAGCAACGCAAACATTGTTCCCTCCCTGGGGCTACTGTTGTGTTAGACACAGGGAGTGTCTAAAAGGAGAACTCCAAAATTACAAACAAGGAAGTGAAAGCCCTTGGGCCTAGTTTCTCAAAACTTCACAGATGTTGGTTTTTCCTACAAAATACTGCACTGACACTGATATTCCTAAAATGCAGGTCTGACCATATCACTTTCCTGTTCAATAAGTGGCCTCAACTTTGATTCCTGACTTCCTCTAAGTCTCAGCTAAAGACTCTCTCTCCATCTGCAAAAAGGTCTTCCTCCTTTAATCTTTGTACCATTCCTCTATTATTCCTCCTTTCCCCATTTATTCTACTTGTTTGTATATAGTTTGCATGTTGTCTCCCCAGTTGGACTGTGAACAGGAACTGTGCTTTTGCTTTTGTATCCCCTGTATGGTGCCTAGCACATAGGTGCTTAATAAATGCTAATTGATTGAACTAGCACCTATCTTCATTTGGGTTATACAATTTCCAAGCTAGAAGGATCTTAGAGGTTCCCCTTAGGCAAATATGTTTAGCTCTTTCAGCCTCAGTTTACTCATTTGTAAAATAGGGGGCAGACTAGATCAAATTCAAATAGAAAAAGATGAAAGGCTATATGTCGATTTAGATTTCTTTTGTCTTTTTATTTGTCAAATGCTTCCCAATTACATTTTAGTCTGGTTTGGGCTACATCCTTACATCATGAGTTTGACACCTCTGGAAATGAAAGTCCCTTCTAACACTCCATTCAAGCAACACTAGTGATGGGGAACTCACCTAGTTATAGTGGTTTGGACATCCACTTACTGGCTAAGAATGGTAAACCTATCCTATATCTTTGCTAAGAAAACCCCAAATGAGGTCTCAAAGAATTGGACAAGACTGAAATGACTGGACAAAAATCCTGATCTCTCATCTATTTTGCTATTCTTTTCCATTGTATGAGTGAATTTATCCCATTCACATTCAAATTCATGATTACTGACTCTGTATTTCCCTTTATCCTATTTTCTTATGTTTATATCTTTCTCCCCCGCCCCCCGCCCCCTTTTTTATTCTGCAACTACTCAAAAGTTTATTTTGCTTTTGACCATTGCCTCCTTTAATCTGTTCTCCCTTTTATAACTGTCTCTTCCCCCTCTCCCCCCAGCTTCTTCTTTTATTCTCTTTCCTTCCTACTTTACTGTTTGGTAATATAGAATTCTATGCTCAACTGAGTGTGTATCTACATTTTTCCCTTTTTGAACCAATTCAGATGAGTGAGGTTTAAGTATTCCTCCATCATTTTCCTCTCCATTGTAAAAGCCCTCTTTTATGTAAGATAATTCTCCCTCTTCTTCCTTTTCCTTTCTCTTCTCCCAGTTAATCTTTCTTTCTCAACCATTCACTTTTTTTTGGAGACCATGCTAACATAATCAACTTATCCCATACCCTCTCTCTATGTAAAATCTTTCTAATTGCTCTAATAATGATAAAATTCTTAGGATTTACATGTATCATTTTTCCTCAGTTAATTGAAAGTGGTCTAGATTTCCCTGTCTCCTCTTTTCCAGGAGAAAGAATCCTCAGTTTTTTTCAGTTTATCTTTAGATGCTATGATTTTTAATATTATCACCATCCTTGTTGTCTTTGCAAAGAGGGTCAGGGACACACATCCTGCCTCTAAAATTCATAAGAAGCAATTCTAGTTCCCATCTCTTGTCTGCTGCTTCTGCTGTGTTATTTTTCTTAAGTCTATATTTTCTTATTGTGTCCTCCTCCCACTATCAGCTCACAAAAAATGCTTGATGCTTTTAGTTTATTCAGTGCTGTGTGGCAGCCCTGCCTCAAAGGGGTGACTAATGTCAGGGCACCCATCCCTGCATGATTAGGAGGGATGACATTCAGAGTATACAAAACATGACCTTTAGCCTGTCATCTCAAAACTTTTGCTTCTGCAAATAGATAGAAAAACATCTTTCTGGCTCTCTGCTAGAAGGTCTAAATCCAAATATTGTGACCTCTAAGACTAATCCCACCTATGGATTTCTGTTATTGGTGGCACCATCATTTTCTCCATGGCCAGTCCAAGTTCCAATATTCAGTCCTCTAAATTTCCCTTTTTCTTTTGTTTTCTGTATATCTGTTAGTTATTCCCTTTTGGCTGTCGATAGTTCTGATCCAGGTCCTCTTTGGCTTTCATCTGAACTATTAAGATTGCTCTCCTTGTGATTTTCCTTTGCCTTCACTTTCTCCACTTTTAATCTGTCTTGCAAATTTTTCCCAAATCTTTTTCCCCAAAAGCTCCTATACAGAGATTTCAGTTTAAAGTAGGAAGGAGAAGGGATCGCGCTTGGGATTTCATTGGTGTAAATAGAAATGAAGAAAATCCATTGCCAAAGCAGGTCAAGGTCTTTTCTGCAACTTACAGAGAGATGCTTAGTGCATCTGAGAATGGAAGAGACTTTCTCAGGGTCACACACATGTGAAGAAACACAGAACATTTGTATAATGCTTTTGATTTGTTTTGAAACCTCCTTTTTTGTATCTCTTATTTTCTTTTCTTCTTTTTTTCCCCCCGAGGCATTATATAGAGTGGGGAAAACATGTACACAAATAAATTTACATTGCATATATATATTTCGGGGGGCATGTACCCAAATCAGTTTAAAGTAAACAATACAAATTTTAGGAATAGGAATACACAGGTAGTGTAGATTAGGAAAATTCTTTTCATCCATCATCCCATGACCTTTCCATTCTCCATCCTCTCAGATGATAATTTTTTTTTTCACAAAAGAAATTGAGGTGATTCCCTGATAGTTTCCTCTTTTTCCTTCATTCATGCTTCATGCTATCTAGATGCTTTCTGCTGCGATTTCATCCCTCACCTCTGTCTTACATACTGAGATAGTCTCAACCCTTGCAAAGATTCTACATATACAAGTATTCCTATTTCTTCCTGTCTTTTCCAATAGATTGCCTTCTCTATCATTCCCACTTTCTCATTTATCTTCAATCTCTTTACAGCATGATTTCTTGCTGTTTACAAACACATCTATGTCTCTTCCATCTTCAAAAACCTTTACTAACTCTTTTCATGGTAACAAAGAATTGGAAGAGAAGTGGATGTCTATCAATTAGGGAATGGCTAAACAAGCTATGGTACGTGAAGGAAATGGAATATTATTATTCTATAAAAAATGATGAACAAGACTAGGAAAGATTTACCTAAACTGATGCTGAGTAAAATGAGCAGAAACAAGAATACATTGTACACAATAACAGCAAGAAAGTATGATAATCAACTATGAAAGGCTTGGTTTTTCTAAGCGGTTCAGTGATCCAAAGCAATCCCAATAGACTTTGGACAGAAAATGTCATTTGCATCCAGAAAAAGATCTCAGGAGACTGAATGTAAATTAAAAAATAAACAAACAAAAAACCCGGGCTGGACATTGCCCCATGTCTCTCTTTGACGTCATGGTAAACTCTTGGAGAAAGCCATTTGTAATAGATACTTCCTTTCCTCTCACCAACGTCTTCTCTTCAATACCAGCCTCATTCTTATCATAGTTCTGAATAGCTTTTGGATGACCAGACAAATTTACAGCTTTATCAACAGTGTATTTGCATGTCTGTGTTCCAACAACCCCTCCCCAACTGATTACTCTCATCATTTGCCATACTTGACAATTTGCTGGGTATGAAGCAAAAGCATTTCAAAATTATTTTGAACCTGCTGATTACTTAAAGTTCTTTTTAGAACTGTAACTAGGTTATGACAATCAGAGCTTTGGCCCAAGGCTCTGAAATTTAGAAAGTGCTGACAACATTTGAGCTTAGCACCTAGTTATCAAGAATAATTACTGAAATAGGAAGCTACCAGATGTTACCTCACAATCCTGACAGATATGATTCAGGTGAACTTCTTTTCAGCCCAGACCCATTCTCTCCTTCCTTAGCTGAGCAATGGTCTTAAAGTGGCCAATGGCTCTGCCTCTGGGGTCCATTGTCTTGGACCCCAATGGAGGTCAAGGTTTCTTTCCTCCTCCCACCTCTACTTCTACTGAATTAATCTTTTCAGAAGCTTATTTCAATATTCTTTTTCATGTTGTTTGCTCTGGGTTCCAGAATCTCTAGTTGTGATCTTGATTATTTCTTCTAGAATATAAATAGTATGTAAGCTCCTTGAAGCTAGAGGTTGTTTTATTTTTGTATTCTTATTGCCTGGAATACCCATAGAAAATACTTAGTGAACATTTGTGGAATAGAATTGAATTGAATTTTGCTTCAGTTCTGATTCCTCACTGAAATCAGAAACTTCTTTAAGGTGAATAGTCAGACAAGGATGTGCTGGTGAATGTTTAAGCACCAGTTTCCTAAAAATGTGCAAAATATATGCTTTTCAATTTAATTTATATTTATTAACAATTTCTCAAATCAACAAAACAATAAATCAAACTCTAATTTGTAGTGTTTGCTGACTTACAAGATGTAAATAAATACTAACCCTGAAAATTAACCAATTGGGTCTGGATCAGTATAAACTACTGCAATACTCTCCTGTCCCCCAGTCTTAGATTGGGTTCACAGATGATGTTCCATCCAACTTTGCTGAATGAATAGAGGGGTGGACAATGGCTTGTAACCCATGAATTTTTTTTAATATTTTATTTTATTTTATAATAACTTTATATTGACAGAACCCATGCCAGGGTAATTTTTTTACAACATTATTCCTTGTACTCGCTTCTGTTCCAGTTTTTCCCCTCCCTCCCTCCACCCCCTCCCCTAGATGGCAAGCAGTCCTATATATGTTAGATATGTGTAACCAATGAATTAAAAAGACATTATTAAGTGTTTACTATCTGTGGCATGCAGGATACTAAACATTGAGGCCACAAATTAAAAATTAAAAAGTTCCTAGCTTCAGAGATCTTACATATTAGCAGGGACAGACAATACATGTAAAAGAAGGGTGGAAACTACTCTGAAGGACCTATGATTAAATACTGTCCATACCCAAAGAAGGAACTGACCAAGTCTGAATACAGATCAAAGAATTTTCTATTTCTCTCTCCATCTTTCTTTTTTTTTATTTTTAACTTAATTTTTCTTGAGGGTTTTTATTTTCATGAGGGTAGGAGAGCTATGTTTTCTTTCACAACTTGATTTTTATGGAAATGTTTTACATAACTTCACATGTGGTTTCTTAATTGTGGGTGGGGATATAGGAGAGAAACTAGAATTCAAAAATCTTAAAAATAAGTGAAAAAATGTTTTGAATGTAACTGGGGAAAGTATTGAATAAATAAAATTAAAATAGAAAAAAAAGGGTGGATTCCTCAGGGAAATCACTTGTGGGAATGAGTGGAGCCATAGGACAATGAATAGATTCTAAGAGTTTAAGAATAAATGGATAATCTAAATCATTAGGAGATGGAAGAACAGCATCATGGGAATTTTCCTTTGGTAATGGATGAGGACATAGAATTTGAAACTGGGAAGGACTTAGAGATCATTGGGGCACATATTGGGAAAAACACTAATTGGGGGGTGTTAGAAGGCTTTTGTTCCAGTTCTGTCTCTGATGCTTCTTTCCTGAGAGATGGGCTTTGGTTCTTTTATTTAAAAAATGAGCAGGGAAACTGAGGAGCAATAGTTTCTGTAACTTGTGTTTTCTTGGTAAAGATACTGTACTGGAATGGTTTGAGATTTCCTTCTTCAGTGGATTAAGCCAAATAGAGACAGTAAGTACCTGAGGCTGGATTTGAACTCATCTTCTTGACTAAAGGCCAGCACTCCATCCACTGAGCCACCTAACTGCCTCCATAGCAAACAGAGATTGGGTGAATTTGCCAGTAAGTGTCTAAGGCTGGATGTAAACTCAGATCCATTGCTCTATCCATTGAGTCATCTAGCTGCCTGCTCAAGATTACCTAAGTAGTGAATAACAGAGTCAAGATTAAAATTCAGATCTTTGAGTTTCAAAGGATCCTTTGCTCTTTCTGAGGTATAACTAAAGCTCTGGAGGGGAAATGCATGTAGGCTATGGCATGGGAGACTGAAATGAATGATAAGAAGGAATTTTCTAAAGTAGAGACAGGTGAGAAGTAATGGGTTGTTAAGCCTTAGCAGGATAGTTAGGAGCTGGAGCGGGTTCTTTAAAAACAACGTGGAAGATTTTAGGGACAGAGGGAGAGATGGAACCTAGGGCTCATGTTGATGGAAATGTGTTTAAAAAGACTTTTTTCCTTCCTCACCCCCTGCATTCTTCTTCTTTTTTCCCCCCTGCTGAGACAATTGGGGTTAAGTGACTTGCCCAGGGTCACCCAGCTAGGAGGTATTAATTGTTTGAGACCAGATTTGAACTGGGTCCTCCTAATTTCAGGGCTGGTGCTCTATCCATTGCACCACTTAGTTGCCCCTGAAAAAAACCTTTTTTTTATGTTATAGTCATTTCCATATAAAGTTCTGCTAACTCCTCCACTGAACTGTCCTTTGTAACAGAGAAAAACAGTTAAACCAAACCCGACTGATGTCGCAACCAGAGCTGACAGCGAGTCCAACTCACTTTTCCCTGAAGAAATGTTATTGCTTCTTCACTACGTTCTCAGCTTCCACCCAGGATGGAAGCTGGCACTTTGCTGAGCAAGCTTTTAATATACTAAGGGGAAGTCCAACCCAGAGACCAGCTTTCATCTGCTCCCAGAGTCCACGTGGCTGAGAAGGCAGACTGGGGGAAACTCAGCTCGCTTCCCTAGGGGCCCTCGGATGGGAGAAAAGCCCGGCTAAGGGAGCCACTGGGGGCAAAGGAAGTAGAGGAGGCCTCTGGGATCAGAAAAACCTCTGTTCAAATCCTGCTTCTGATACGACCTGGCTGGGTAAGGTTTCCCCTTCTGTAAAATGAGGCTAAATATCCCTCTTAGAATTGTTAAGAAGCTCAAATGAGTTGTCCCATGCGAGGGACAGGAATTGGACCTGTGGTCCCCCTGGTTAAAAAAAAAATCCCTCTTTCACAGCAAGTTGGTACCATCCCTGTCCCAGAGCCCTGAGAATCCAAATGACTTGCCCAGGATCATACAGCCAGGATAGATCAGAAGTCTTTCTATCTTTGAGGATAGTTTTCTTTCCACTGGATTCTACTGCACCGTGTTTTGTGAATTTTAAAATGTTATACAGATTGTAACTTGTTTTCTTCTTCCTCCTCCTCCTCCTCTTCTCTATCTCTTCTTTTCTCTTCCTCCTTTTCTTCTTCCTCGTCTCCTCTACATCTTTCTTCTTTTCTCTTCTTCTTCTGCCTCCTCCTCCTCCTTTCTTCTGAACTGCTTCCTTCTTTTCTTTTTCCTTTTCTTCCTCCTACTTTTCTCTTCATCTCTTTCTTCTTTTCTTCTTCCTCCTCCTCTTCTCCTCTACCCTTCTTCTCTCTTTTTCCTCCTCCTCTTCTCCTCCACCTCTTCTTTTCTTTCCCCCCTTCTCTTCCTCCTCTCTTCTACATCTTTCTTTTTTCTTTTCCTCCTCTTTTCCACTGCTTCCTTCTTTTCTCTTTCTCTTTCTTTCTCCTCCATCATTTTCTTTTCTACCTCTTCTTTTCTCTTCTCCTTTTTTCCTCCTTTTCTTCCTTCTTTTCTCCTGTACCTCTTTCTTTTCTCTTCCTCCTTTTCTTTCTCCTCCTCTTCTCTTCCACCTCTTCTATTCTGTACCTCCTTTTCTCTTTCACTTCTATTTTCTTCCTCCTCCTTTTCTTTCTCTTCCTCATCTTCTCTTCTATCTCTTTCTTCTTTTCTCTTCCTCTTCCTCCTCTCCTCCTCTATCTCTTTCTTCTTTTTTCTTTCTCCTCCTCTTCTTCTTTTTCCTCCTCTTCTCCTTCACCTCTTGCTTTTTTCTTTTCCTCCTTTTTTTTTTTTACTACTTTTTCTTTCTCCTTCACCTCTCCCTTCTTTTCTTTCTCCTTCTTTTCCTCTTCTTTCTCCTCTACTCTCCTCCTCCACCTCTTCCTTTTTTATTCTCTTCCTCCTCATTTTCCTCTTCCTCCTCATAGTCTTCCTTTGGGTTTATTCAAGTTGCTTGAAAAAGATAAGGAGAAACTTTTTAATGCTATAGTTATTTCCAAAGCTCCTTTAAAGAAGAAGTGTTTGGTCTTCCCCACCTGTGACAGCCCCACCTACCTCGGGTAGCACCTGCAGCCTTTCTGCAGTTACAGAGGCTGAGGAGGAGCAGATATTATCCTCTATCTGAAGATGAAGACCCTGAGACATTAATATCTTAAGTAACTTGCTCACTTACATAGCAAGTCCAGCAACCCATGGATCCAGATTCCCAAATGCTTCAATAGAGTGTTAGCAGGGAAGGATAGGGAATGAGCACCTATTAAGTGCTTATTGTATACCAGACACTGTACTAAGTGCTTTACAAAGAAATCATTTGTTGGCATAGTGGAATGAGTGCTGATCTTGGAGTTAGAAAGATACTGGCAGTTGGAGGAGGCAGTGGCAGCCCTGGGGAGAGAAGGAGATGTTTCTTAGGCAAGCAGTTTGGGCATACTTCTATTTTGAACCTGCTTTTTTTTTTTTTTTTTTTTTTGACACAGCACCTTATGTAATGTTAAAAGGTAGTTACTGGATGAAAGCAGACTTTTTTTCCCCCACTTTCTTTATGTTTCTTGTTATTCATTTCTTCATTCGTTTATCTACTTAATGGTTTTTTGCAGCATGGCTAACGTGGAAAACATACTTTGCATGACATATATAATACGCATCATATTGCTTGCCTTTTCAATGGGTGGGGAAAGGACTGGAGGGAGAGAATTTAAGACTCAAAATTTAAAAAAAATATTAAAAATGAATGAATGAATAACTAACTAACTAAAGGCAGCTACCATCTTGAAATATTCAGGATAATGACTTCTTGGAGCAGTTGTAGCAGCAACTTTGTCAGTAGCAGAATCAGAATCAGAATTATTGTCAGAAGTAGAATCCTGGAAGATAGGGAAAAGTGCTATTTAAGTGGTTTGGACTGGATCGGCTTTATTTAGTGGACTTGAAATGTCTTTTTTTTTTAATCTGAGAATTAAAAAACATTTTTTTGAAGGCAATTCAGGCTTAAGTGAATTGCCTGGGGTCACACAGCTAGAAAGCATATGAGGTCATATTTGAACTTTGGTATTCCTGAATCCAGGACCGGTGCTCTACTGTTTTACCTAAGTGACTCTGGAGTCAGAATTTAAAATAACAGATAAAATAAACAAGATAAGTTATAGTGATTCCAAAGAGCCTTTCCCCAAAGTATAAGCCTTCTATGTTCATTGCTTAGTGTTTCCTTTCTGTTAGGGAATAAAACTATCTGATTTACATCTGTAATTTGAGTACAACATGGATTTTTCCTTCCTCTGCTGGAGATGTCCTTTAGACTAAATTTCTAAATATTATTAATTAAAATTAGTTTTTCTAATTAATTTAATTAATTAAAATTAAAATTTCCTCTTTATTTTTGTTACAAGTTCTGAACTCTCTCTCTTCCAGCCTCCCCATCCCATATTAGAGAAGGCCACCATTTGATGCAGACTTATAAATATATGTAAAACCATACTATGTATAGCTCTGTTTATTAGTTCTTTCTCTGGAGGTGGATAGTATCTTCCTTCATAGACCTTTATAGTTGATCTGAATATTTACTGTACTCAGAATAACTTGGATGTTTACAATTATTCTTTGAACAATGTTGCTGTTACTATGTACAGTATTCTGATACTGCTCATTTCACTCTTCATTATTTTATGCAAGTCTTTTCATGTTTTTCTAAAATCAACAAATTCATCACTTACAGAACAATAGTGCTCCATTACAATCATATCATACTACAACTTGTTTAGTCATTTTCCCATTGATAGGCATCTTCTCAGTTTCCAATTCTTTGCCACCACAAAGAGAGCCAGTGTAAATATCTTCTTTTATTTTATTATTAATGTTATTTTCTTTTTAAAAATTATTTATTTAAAACAAATACAAAATAGGAAAAGAAAAAAAAAACACTGCTATGTGTACAGCAGAACATAAGAGAGAATTCAAAATATGAAGCAATAAATTTTCATTTCAAGAAAGCGTATATAATAAATGCTACACATTGTTTTCAGAGCTGTCCATCTTTTCTTTGCTTCCTTGTAGGTTTTCTTTTGTTCTCTGTGCACTTTTAAACTTTTTCCATTTCCCCCCCTTTCCTTCTCCCCATTTCTCCTAAGAAGGTGACAATTAAGTGTGAATATATTTATGTGTACATAATATACACACATATGTACACATACCTATACATAGAAATCTATAATCATACACACATGTACACCTATATATTCATATATATCTATGTAAGACTGTACTATAGTTGTTTGTCCTCTGTTTTTCTGAAGGTTGGAGAGCATCTTCCTTCCTAAGTCCAAGTATTTCCATATTTTAAAAAAAATCTATCAACTCATCCTTTCCTACACCACAGAAATATTTCAACCTTATACTGTTTAGTTAATTAATTAGTTTAAAACAATATTGATTAATATGACTGACACATAGTGTAGTTACCCTATTTTTCTTTTATGATTAAATCTATTTTAGCTTTAACTTTATCTGAGATCAATGATTACCATCCCTATTTTTTCCTCATAAATTCTCTTCCTGATCATTATTATTATGTTTATTATATCCTCTTATTTCCTATTCCTGCTGACTCTTTTGCTTAACTTCAAGTTGCTACCTTGTCTTGCTCTTACTTAACCTATGCCCTTCAAGGATCCCTTTTTCATCCTCTCTCCTTAATCATATTTCCATTAATCTATATACCTTATACCATTCCTTTCACTCTTCTATACCCCCTTTATCTTATTTCCTTCCCCTTTTATTTATTAATTTAGAACACTTTAATACATGTATGCACATACATACACATATATTCATATGTATTATATGTATGTATGTATGGGTATTGTTCCCTCTTTAATCCATTCCCAATGAAAGCAGGGTTCCAGAACTACTAGCCCTCCTTTCCCCTCTAATTCCTCTGTATCAGTTCTTCTTCTTGCATGGCATTCATATAACATAATTTTTTTTTTACCTTTTCCTACAGGATTTTGCTTTATAGAATCAAATCATATTCAGCTCTATCCCAATCTTTCTTTCGAACAACCCAATTACTAATAACAATCTTAGACATATGGTTTATATTTCCACATATAAAAACATAAACAGTTTGTCTTTATTGAGTCCCTTGTAGCTACAAATATTTTAGAACATATAAATTCTTACTCTTTCTCCTCATCACCTTGGGAAACAGACCTAATAATGATATGGGAGAGTCAAAAGGTATACATAGCTTTTTAACTCTTTGGGCATTTATTCCAGATTTCTCTTCAAAATGATTAAATCAGCTCACCATTTAGCAACAGTGTATTGATGTCTCAACTTCTCTACATCCCTTCCAACATTTGTCATTTTCTTCTTTTATTATTTTAGCCAATCTGATAGATGTGAGATGATATCTCAAAGTTGTTTTTAATATATGTTTTTAATATATATAATGATTTATGGCATTTTTATATAACTTTATATGGTTTCATTTTTTTCATTGAAAAACTGCATGTTCATATCCTCTGACCATTTATCAATTGGGAATGATTCATATTCTTCTAATTTGATAATTCACTATATATTTGAGATATAAGGCTTTTATTTGAGAAACTGTCAATAAAATTCCTCCCTCTCCTAATTTCTTCTTTCTTTCTAATCATGGCTATTTGTACAAAACTATTTCGCAGTGCTCTCTATCTCTTATTTATTCATAAATTATTTTCCTGTCCATAAATGTCTGATATGTAATGTGTTTCATGTTTTTCTAGTTTTTTATATCTCCTTTTATATGTAGGTCATGTATTCATTTTGACCTTATCTCAGAAATTTGGTCTAAGTTATTCGTCTATACCCAGTTTCTGCCAGACTGCTTTCTAGTTTTCCTAATTTAAATTTTTTTTTTATCAAATTGCTTAAATCTTCATTTTTGTCAAACACAAGGTTACTATAATAATTTACTACTGTGTATTATTTATGTACTTTGTTCCACTGATCAACCTTTTTATTTCTTAGCCAGTACCAAATAGTTTTGATAATTGCTGCCTTATAATACAGTTTAAGATTTGATATTGCTGAACCTCTTTTCTTTATTTTTTTTCATTAATTATTTTGATATTCTGGACCTTTTAATTTTTCAAATGAATTTTATTACTTTTTTCCAGTTCAATAATTTTTTGATAGCTTGATTGGGATAATATTAAATAAATTGATTAAGTAGAATTGTCATGTTTATTAGATTGACTCTGCCCATTCATGAACAATTGAGATTTCTCTACTCATTTGAATCTGAATTTATTTATATGAAATTAGGTTTTATAATTATGTTCATATAGTTACTGGGTCTGTCTTGGCACATACTCCAATGTAGTTTAGACAGTCTTTAAATGGGGTGTCTCTTTCCATCTCTTTTTGCAGGGTTTTGTTGGTAATACATAAAATTGCTGATGATTTATGTGGGTTTATCTTATATCATACAACTTTGCTAAAATGATTGTTTCAGGGCAAATGCGCACAGTGGATAGAGCACCAGCCCTGAAGTCAGAAAGACCTGAGTTTAAATCTGACCTGGAACACTTAACACTTCCTATTTGTGTGACCTTGGGCAAGTCACTTAATGCCAATTGCCTTAGCAAATACTTACATACATACATACATATATGTATATTACATATACATACATACATATATATACATATACATATATATAGTTTCAACTAACTTTTTTAGTTTAATTTCTAAAAATTTCCAAATTTTTCCAAATCATTGAAAGGGGAAGATTTAAGCCATAAACTATTATAGTTTTACTATCTATTTCTATCTATAATTAATTTAGTTTTTCCCTTAAAAATTTGGATGCTAGGGACACCTAGGTGGTGTAGTGGATAGAGCACCAGGC